>NC_043713.1:54082457-54166167 GCF_006229205.1 Suricata suricatta
GATCATGACCTGAACTGAAGTCAGATGTTTAACCAACTGAGCCACCCAGGTGCCTCCAAATTCTTTAAAAGAAAGAAAAAAGTAATGGAAGAAAGTTACTGAAAGTGCTTTTACTAAGTTCTCTGCATTTTTTCTCTCATTCTTAACATGTCTATATATTAGGCACCTAATTCTTAGCTTTGAGTCATTTGTATAATAGATGTAATTTTCTGGAATCATTCCAAACTAAAATTCATTGTTCTGAGAGTACTAGTCAATGCAGTTAAATAAGAGAAAAATATGTGGTATCAATACTTCAACTGAGGAGACAAAATTATAACTATTTCAGGCTATGTAATTGTTTATATAGAAAATGCAAAATCAACTGGAGGAACTTCTATCAGCTATAGAAGATAATTCAGTTAGGTCGACCGGTTTCAACATTAATATTCACATTCAGTAGCATTTCCATAAACAGTAATAAGCTTTAAAATATAATGAGGCAAGCAACATCATTTATAATAGCATATGAAAGATAGGACACCTAGGTATAAACTGAGTAATAACTGTATAAGACATATATGTTAAAAAACCTATAATTTCTTAAAGGGCATTTAAAAAATTGAACTAATAAAAAGATCTATTGTATTCTTGAAGGAGAAGATTCAATAAGTTAAACACATCAGTTTACCCTAAATCAATCCATAAATACAATGTAATCATCAAAATACCAATAGGAATTTTTATAGTTTGGCAATATCTCATTAAAATTATCCAGGGGAGTCTAGGTGGCTCAGTCGGTTAAGCATCTGAATCCTGATCTCAGCTCAGGTCTTGATCTCAAGGTTGTAAGCTCAAGCCCCACACTAGTCTCTGTGCCGGGCATGAAGCCTACTTAAAAACTAAAAACTAAAAAATAATGTCATCTGGAAACAAGCTTGTGAAAACTGTGGATCTGGGGGTAGGGTACACAAGAAGCTGTAATGTTTACCTCTAGACAGCAGAAGTGAGGGATAAAAAGTTAAGCCAGAGATTTAGTTTTTATTTTATAAATATAAATTTGAATTTTTTCAGTAGTTGCACATATTACTTATATGGTTAAGGTAGTCATTTATTTTGAAAAGACATGTCCTATTATGTAGAGCAGTGACTGTTAACCCTTGAGGCTCATTAGAATCACAAGGGGAGCTTTAATAAAATACCAGTGCTCAAACTGCACCTCTAGATTCAAATTTGGTTGGTCTAGGGTAGGGCCCAGGCATTGGTATTTTTAAAGAAACTTCCAGTGATTATTATGTTCAGCCAGGGTGACAGCCACTGGTGTGGAGTACCTCATGATAGCACTTTGTAACTTGTGGTTATAACCCACTGGGCATGAAATCAATTTTAATGGGTTAGGACCAGCATTCAAAAAATATAAGTGAACAGAAACGTGTGTGTGTGTGTGTGTGTGTGTGGACTAAGTTGTGGTCTAGCCATATCCCTTTCTGTGGGATGCAGACAAAAAATCAGAAAGCCTGGGTGGGGTAGTCGGTTAAGCATCTGACTCTTGATTTGGGCTCGGGTCATGGACATCATGGTTTGTGAGTTTGAGCCCCATGTCAGGCTCTGCGCTGATGGCGTGGAGCCTCCTTGAGACTCTCTCTCTCCTTCTCCCTCTGCCCCTTCCTTGCTTTCATGCTCACTCTTTCTCTATCAAAATAAATAAATAAACATTAAAAAAATTTAGAAAGCCTCACGTGACTCAAACATTTCAGACCTTCTGAAACACTTTATCAGAATTTGTGAAAGGCTTTTTATAGTTCAAAAACTAAACTGTGATTCTGACTTTTGCTTGCTTATGTAATCAATTGTTCATTTATTACCGTTCAAAGATGAAAATGACAGGTGTCACTGCTTGTGCTTGTATGATGAGCACAGTGTCTGACTTAAATAGATGCTCAGTAAATGTATGATTATGGAATGAATGAATGATTAAATTATTAGATAATGCTTTCTCTAGTTTTCCCTAGAGTTCTTTTTATAAACTAGTTTTGCTTCTTCCTTTCTACCACCAGGGTCCTAATTATGTAATTGTGCTAGGTGAAATAAACCGAGAATTGTTTATTCTTAGATGGATGACATCCCAAGGTCAACAACAACAACCAATGAGGGACTTCTCTCTTTGCTGACATACTCATTCAGGCGAAGCATATGCTAAATTTGGATTAGTCCATACTGATTCTTGTCACATCCATGTTATCACAGATCACATAGACCTGGGTCCCTTCCAATGACCTAAGATACTCATGAAAGATAGAACCAGAAAGGATATGGCTGACTTGGGTTGTTTCCATTTGAAGCAAGTTATGTCATTGACAGTTACCAGATTAAAAGTAAAATCTTCGTAAAGAAATTCCAATTCAATACACAACCAACTTAATGTAGCTGAGTAATTTTCACTTAATCACATTACAGGTATCTCTGATTACTTCTTGTTAATTGCTACTTAGATTCTGTGGGGTGAAGGGGGAAGGTCCATAAATTTGGACATTTGTTAACAGATTACTTAACTGCTAACATCAAACTGGTACTCAAAATAATATTCACACTCTTGAGCCAGCTAGTTAGCATTATGCAGTCTGGGGCAAGGTGCTGCGGGAAAGAGGTCTTGGAGTTGCCTAAATCACTGATACTAATTGTAAGTGAGGGAGAAACTCAGACTGGGGAGGAAGAAAATAAAATGGGCCAGATAGCAAAGTCTTCAAATAACTAGACATGTGGGATATCAAACCTAGGAAATGCAATAGGACGACTCCGGTAACACTCTTAAGCCTGAATACTGGATCCTAATTAGCCTAATACCTCTTCATTAGATGCTTGTTTTGTGTAACATTTTACAAACCATTAACAAAATAACAGTCTCTGGGAATTGTCTTCAGGATAGTGGGCCCACCATGTTCCTTCTGGAGAGGCGTCTCGGGGCTGCATGACTCAGTGGTTTTCTGGGCTATTTCCACCTCAGGTCCCCCAGATCACTTGACAGGGACAGAAAGCCAGTATATCTATGGCATCATTAACTTTTCAAGGAAACAAGTTATAGGTCAGAGTGACAATAGGTGGCTTCTAAAGGACCATTCGGGGATGATGAGAGGAATTTGATGAAGCAGAGAGCAGTAAAGGCACATGGAGATAAAGACTGGGGAAAAAAGCAAAATTCATCATCAAGGCGAAACATGACAATTTTAGAGTTAAAAATCTATGGAAATAGATTAAAGCAAGGGGGAAGAGTCTAGCAAAGAGAAGGCTGAGGGTTAACTTCATTAGGATCTTCAAAAATATATGAAAGCTGATTTTCTAGGAACAGATGCCAGAACTGAAGTTGGAGTGATTGTAGCCAGGTCTGAAAAAATATATCTTTTTTCTCCTTTATTTCTTCAACAAATTGAGTGTCTTTAATACACCGTCTTGCTGTTAAATATAAAATTCTATTTGCCCAGTGTGTGTAAGGTTCTGCCCATGCACTGAGAGTGGCAGAAAGTTCCACAAGACATAATCCTTCTCTTTAAGGGGCTATCATGAACGAGTTCTTGTAGGAGATTGTGTAATTGTTTCTACGAGGGGTTTTTGGAAATAGAACAATAAAGATGACTATAATCACATGACCCAAATACTCAAGTCATGTTCTATTTATCTGTTACTTCATTTTCAGAACTTCATCAAGGTTGAGAAAGCTATGACATTGCTTCTAAAGTGGGTGTAATTATCTATTGGCCACAGGGAAATGGGAAATGAGGGCAAAATGGATTTGTGGGAACAAATACTTTTCACGGGCTTAAGATAGGTATAAAAAATGGAGTGTGTAACCTCAAGTTTAAGGTTTTTAAATCAGCAAGTTCTTTATTTCTTTATTGTTTACTTCTGAAGGCAGAAGGAATGTTCCGATGGTCTGTCCAAGAATACAGATCGAATGGTGAAATAAATTTCTGTCAGCCCAGGTCTGCTAAGAGTGGTCACAAGCTCTATTCGAATGACTTTTGAAGTTGCAAATAGCTACCCAGATGTGCAAAATTCGTCTTTTCCCCAAAAGTTCACATATGGTAGCCTGCCCTTGACACGCTACTATAGACTTTTCAGTTTAAGAGAGTTTGTCTAGAGATGACCGATAGACAGATAGATTGATGTTAGACAGGCGTTATATAGATAGAGACATAGATTATCACTTTTCCTCACATTGTGCGTCCTCTAAGGCTGATAATTTGCAAATTAACATGCACTAAACTGATCAATTTGAAAAATTTGCCCCTTGAAGACATCTAAAACAGCTGTAAGGCAGGACCTGTTCTAGGTCCTTAGTTGACTCACAGAAGGTGTCAAATCTTCCACCTTTATATCAGACACCTTTCATCAGTGTGTTGTCCTTTCTGTTCAGTATCATACTTGTGAATCACATTATTAACCTTAGCTACCCTACTGGAGGGCTTCAGAATTATTAGTTGGATATTTTTTCCAGGTGGCAGGATTACCAAGCATAGCAATGTGAAAACATATTCAGATTTAAAATTCTTATGTATGCATAATAATATTAGAATGCCACTGAGCTAAAATTAATGAGTCTGTATTTAAAGCAGGGTAGTATTCAAAATTACCTGCCCGATGACAATTTTCACTTAATCACATTACAAGTATCTCTGATTACTTCTTGTTAATTGCTACTTAGAATCTGAGGCAGTGGGGTCGGGGGAGAGAAGAAATTTGGAAATTTGGCAACAGATTACTTAATTGCTATCATCAAACTGGTACTCAAAATAATATTCCCACTCTGGAGCCAGCCAGTTAGCATTATATAGAGAGACACCTTTGTGTGGAGGATTGTTCTAGGTCCCGTGGGGGAGATACGAGACTATCGCTGCAGTTTACAACAGCAGAGCAAGAACAAAGGTTTGGAAAGAATTGAAACAACACGTGGGTCTGTGCAGGTGTGTGTCCCGTGGATCATACTCCTAAAGGCCAGGGGGTTTCACCCAGTGATGCCACTGTCTGTAAGATCTGTGGGCCAACAAGATCATATTTCCATTACAAGAGACCTAGACTTTTCTCTCTTTATCTCCTAGTCATCTGCATATTTTTGTGCTTGTGATCTCTAGCCCCTGGAATCTAAGCTACACAAAAGCAGAGACTTTTTTTTATTTGTCCACAGATGCATTCCAAATGCCAATAGTGCCTGGAACATAGGGGGCTCTCAATAAATATTTGATGAATGGACGAGTTTTATAATTTCAATAATACACAAAAATGAGAACATCTGTTCAGGTGAATTTGCTGAGTCATTTGAAGACAATTTTTGAATCAATATGGAGGTGTATCTGCCATATTGTTTCTTCTTTTTTGTTTTTTAATTTTTTAATGTTTATTTTTGAAACCAAGAGACACAGAGCATGAGCTGGGGAGGAGCAGAGAGAGAGGGAGACACAGAATCTGAAGCAGACCCCAGGCTCTGAGCTGTCAGCACAGAGCCTGATGTGGGGCTTGAACTCTTGTGAGTTTGTACTGCGAGGTCATGACTTCAGCCATGGTTGGATGCTTAACCAACTAAGCCACCCAGGCGCCCCTGATGTTGTTTCTTCTACTCTTAGACTTAACTTTTTAGCCCAAAAGGCAATGGGGTAAATCTCTATGGAGGAAGGGCAACCTCAGGTTTCAAACTAAAACTAACAACAGCATGTGAAAAGCAAATATAGTCTTTAAAAATAATAATAAAAAGGGAGGAATTGTGAGCTGGCTGTGCAGGAGGCTAACTTTACAAAGTGGTTGAAAAATGAAAGAAAAAATGCAATCACCAACAGCAAGTAACCCGTCGGAGTGAGTTTCCCTTTGATAAACTAATTTTTGACGGGTTTGACTCTTTCTGATGGAGAGGCCAGGCCAAAATGAAATTCGAATTGCTCCTTCTTGAAAAAAAACCAAAAAAACAAAAAACAACACAAAACAAATTCCCCACTGCCTTCTGAAGCAAACCATCAGAGCAGATCCTAAGCCCAAATTACAAAACAATTTATAAAGAAATAGCTGCTTCCACGGGAGTCTAAGGCACACATACTCTACCCATCTACAACTGATGAAGCGATTAACACACTTTTAATTTATTTTTAAAAAATGCAACAGGGTTAATATTAACTAGCAGTTCTTGATGTTTTTCTTAAATTTATTTTCCTTCTAAAAGACCTTTGAGGCCCCAGTACCTCCCAGTAAAATACAGGCTCCTGTATTTCCAAAGAGTCCCCATCTGATACAATTGCTAACCGTCGTGGTTCAACATTTGTGAAAAATCCGTTGTGGGAACATCTGGCTTTACCTGGAATTTCCCAGCACCTTGTGTTCCCCTTGTGTTCCTCGTGCATCAATTTGCCTTGATGTCTAGATTCCTCAGTGGAAGGGGACACAATCTAATTTTGAATTGAAGCAAATGAGAAATTGATGCATGTTGCCTTGTAGGCATAACCTTACCCAATGAGGCTGATCCCATGAAATTGATCCATTTGGAGAATAACTCAGTATTTTAAACTAAAGTCTTATATTTCTCCTACCTTTTGCTTTTCATTTTCTTTTTTATGGTGGTTCTTACTTTTTTTTTTTTTCTAACCCTATAACCATTTTCCCTGAACTTTTCTCCACCTCTGAATCATTCCTGTGGGCACTGTCAGCAGGAACTGGGTTGTTATAGGTTTGCCCCTCAGCGTTCTGGAGTCTCCAAGGAACATGCCCTTAATCAATGTGCCCACCGTCCTCAGCTGACATCACTCAAGAACTGAGACTTAGATGCCTGGGTGGCTCAGTTGTTAAGCACCTGACTTTGGCTCGTGGTTGGTGAGTTTGAGGCCCACATCAGGTGAGTGAGCCCCATTTCTGATTAGCATGAGCGCCACCTTGAGTCAGCCCCGCGTCTCTCTCTCTCTCTCTGCCCCTTACGGGATTCTCTATCTCTCCCTCTTCCTCTGCCCCTTACTCACTTGCCCCTTCTCTTTCTAAAAGAAGAAGAAGAAAGAGAGAAAAAGAAAGAAAGAAAAAAAACCCACTGCATCTTTACAGCTGCCCTGCCCCTTCCACACTTGCCTGTGCGTCCCAGGTAGGCACTCGGGCACCGGGCACACGGGCACTGGGCATGTGAGCACCAGGCACTTGGGTACCGGGTATGTGGATGCTGGCCCTCGATTGTGGCAGTTAAACTGCGTTTTACTGAATCCTGATCACTGGATTCAAAGTCCATCCTTTGCCCGAAAGGGATCTCTGGTGCAAAGTCTTGGGAGGAGGTGATCTCACTGAGAAGTCAAGCTGTGATCAGCATTCACCGGAGCGCTCAGTGAGCACGTTCACATGTGTAACTCTGGAGTTTTACGTGCTTGGTGTTCATGCAGTCTTCACAGCTGCATTTTTAAGGAATTTGGTGGTCTCAGCCTCTGGCTGCAGCTACAAACTGAAGGGTGGGGAGAAACGGGAGACCAGGAGAATATAACAAGAGTATTGTTTTGGAGAAAGGTTTTTTTTCCTGAATAGATTATTCATTAATATATTTATTCATAGGAAGAATATATTTAAAAGGATTCTGAATATTCAAGAATCTATTAACAAATACATTTTTCATGAATATATTTATAAGGTGGATAAATTTTTAAGAAGAACTTATAAGAAAAAATATTCATGAAGGATGTATTCTCAAATATTAAGAATATATTCATAGGAACACTTCATATTCAAGAATATATGTTTCAGCTCTGGGAGTTGCAGAGACAAATGGAATATTCTTTAAAATGGTATGAAACAAAATGGAATGCAGTGAAAACTCAGTATTTCAAAAGGAATGAGAAATGTGGCAAGTCGGTCATTTGCTGGGTGGTTAAGGGACATTTCTAGATCAGTAGTCAGGCTTCTTGATTCCAGCCCAGATCCCACTCCGAAGCCCAAGCGTTTCCCCCTACATTTCCCTGCCTCTACCTGGCACTCAACAGGAGACTCCACAGAGATAACTGGATCAAGAAATCCCAGGATGTTCAGAAGCCAGCACTCAGCGAGGGTAAGAGGTCACAACTCAGAGCCCTGGGTAGCCAGGGGTTAATCTTGCACGCTGTCACTCTTGGAATCTGTTTAGGACTAGGGTTATCCAAGGTAGGATCTAATCACAGGCTGGGAGAAAAGAGGTGTTCAGAGCTGATTAAGGAGAGGTTTTTCTTGGGAGTTCTGTGGGTTGTTGGAAGTAAAAGAAATTTATTTTGGTGAGCAAGTATCCGAAACGAAAGGCATTCGAAGACTATGGTCTCAGAAGTCCTAAGCTCCCATAGCATCCTTACTAATGATCGAATTTCCAACCCCATGATGTGCTATACAAATGGTCCTTTAGGGGGACTCTTTCTAATAACCTAGACATTTGTATTTCTTTAAGCCCTCTTGGCAACTTTTTTGCTTGGTCTTTGACTCACTCATATTGCAGGCGGAGATCAGGAAAGAGGAGAGTAAGAGCCTGAGAGTGGAGTCTGGGGACAGCTGAGGCTTTCTAACCATCTGGCCCTTTCCGGATGCTTCCTGACTCCTGAGGGTGGGGGGATCCTCCTGGTGGAAAGATTTCAACTCTAAGGTTTCCAGCCAGTCTGCAGAGCATGGGAAGGAACTGACCGGAGTCAAAGCTGGACATGTTAGGTCTGAGTCAGGGCAATCGAGCCCCCCCTGAGATCATCCTGGGGTCTGCCCCCCATGCTTCTGGGCTCCCTAACACACATCCACCCTGGAGAGAGCGAGGCTCTTGGGGTCCTCAGGACTGATGCAAACTTCAGGAGTTTGTGTGTGGGGATTCCTGTAAGAATGTTCAAGAAATGGATTACTGTTGGGGTGCCTGGGCGGCTCAGTTGGTTAAGCAGCCGACTTTGGCTCAGGTCATGATCTTATGGCTTGTGAGTTTGAACCCCACGTCAGGCTCTGTGCCGACAGCTCAGAGCCTGGAGCCTGCTTCGGATTCTGTGTCTCCCTTTTGCTTTGCCTTTCCCCCACTCACACTCTGTCTCTCAAAAATAAATAAACTTAAAAAAAAAAAACAAAACCCAAAGAAGTGGATTGCTGTTGCTACCATTTTTCTGACACTTAACAGCTAGTATCAGCTGTCAGGCACCTTATGTGTGTTATGTCGGCTACATTCACATACACACATCTGCAAAATCAAAGAAAAAAATCCCTCAAGGTAGGTATTTTCTTTTTACAGACAAATTACACCTATTTAGGAAGTTATGGAGGTGGCATTTGAAGTTGAATCTGATGGACTCTCTTCATTCACTGGTGCAACAAATAACTGCCTGTGTGCCCATGAAGTGCCCGGTGCTGCACAGAGTGCTAGAGCAGTGATGCACAAGGCTGCCACGGCCTGTCCTCACGGGCCATCTAGACTCATGGGGAGGAACATGCATGTGGTAACGACAGTGAGTGAGGAGCGGTGATGGGGAGATGGGCTGCAGTGGGGTCTTCCCAGGCAGAGCAGAGGGGGAGAGAGCACATCAGGCAGGAGGAGCAGCACAGGCAAAGGTGAGAGGCCTGCAAGGAGGGGGAGTTTGGAGAGGGAAAGGAGTTCAGTGTAGGTCCAGCCCAGGATGGGAGCAGGAGGGACTCGCTGTGGCAGAAGGAGATGGGGTGAGGTCAGGACCAGCATGGACCAGCTCGGGAGCTGACCCACACCTGGTGGGTCTCCACCGTCAGCAAGTTCGTGTCGGTGGGTGAATCTATAACACAGAACTGGACAGAGCCAGACGTTTTGGTTTCCTGACTTGGGTAGCCACTCTGATGCTATGCTATTGTTCACTCAGGTCAGGGTACTAGGATGGGCTATCTGACAAGGTGAAGGTGTCAGGTGACAAGTCGGGGTGTCCGGCAGGTGGCTGGTCCCTGGAGAGAGCTCAGGCGGATCACACTGTCATCTAGAAACACAACTCTTCAACTCTACTTTGGCTTGGGGTTGTCTGTTCTGTTTTAGATCTTTCTGTTGAAATAAGTATTAAATATATGAAACACATAGCCCGTGTGGCTCAGTTGCCTGAGCGTCCAACTCTTCATTTCCGCCCAGGTCATGATCTCGCCGTTAGTGTGATCGAGCCCTGCATCAGACTCTGTGCTGACATTTGGAGCCTGCTTGGGATTCTCTCTCTTCCTCTACCCCCACCCCTCACTCTCAAAATAAATAAATAAACATTGAAAAATGAATAAATACATGAAACACGCATCTCGTGTCTTCTGTGAAGCCTATAGAACGGACAATTGTGAGGTTCTTTTTAATTTAAAAACCCCATTTTAACTTTTCAAGTTATTAACAGCTGAATTTGCTTCCCTGACTAAACCTATCCCAAGTACTCAAAAAAAGCTGACTTCTTTCTTGGCAAAGTGGTGGCATGGGAACAGGTTAAAACAACATATTCATTAAGGCAGTGGTGTGGGGGTTTTATTTTTATCTGTTTATTATCATTTAAAATATATTAAAATTTGAACACAGTAGAAGCAAGAATTTAATTGTACATGGCAGTCTAAAAATTAAAAAAAAAAGCAGAAAAACAGCAAACAAAACCCCATAGAAAACAAAAATTGACATGAACCAATAATATATTAAAATTCCATTTAGGTAAGGGTCTAATAAAGGTCCTCTAAGCACACCTCTTACAGAAGTGAATCAGTTTTCTTCAACTGTAAGATTCTGAATGAGGCAGGTGGGTGTGGTCTGTTTGTCTCCGCCCCGCCCACCCCCGGAAAACAACGGACCTCCTCTTCCGTGGGGGCATGTACTGTGGGTATAGGAAAGGACAGGGTGTAGGAACTTCGAAGTTGTGGGACCCACTCTGTGGGAGTCTCAGATATAGTCACTTCCACAAAACGAGGAGGGTCTGACAAGAAATCAGAATTGTTCAAACAACTCATTGCTACGAAGCCCCCTAAATTAGAGATCTTGCCTTTCAATGGTGTGACTCTATAAAGGTATATAATCCAGCTACACACATGCTTGGAGAGAGAGCAGGGCCAATCCTCCCAAGGCCTCCTCAGAACGGAGGCCGGGAGGGTTCGGTGCAGGTGGGTGGCTGGCCCACCAACCTTTGTCAGTGGCAGGATGGGTCTCCCTGTGCCCTCAAAGAGAGCCGCCCGGCACTGCTGGCAAGTGCTAAGGGTGGGTCCTTGGGATGGTCTGATCAGCTTCTGGTCAATGCCCAGGCTGACTGCTGTGCGCCTGGGCACCTTTCCGGAGACACTGGGGATGCAAACAAGAAACAATTCATGGAACAGAAAGGAGAATTAATGCATCATGAAAACATGTGCTTATTATTATTTTTTTTAAAGATTCACACTTTCCTGAGTAAAGCACACAAAAATCCCACGTGAAGTCTTTTTCAAGCACCAGGCCTCTGTCTCTTCGACTCCCTGCACCCAGACGGCAAATCTGGGCCAAGCTCAGGTGTTCTGGTGGGAACGTTAACTGTGTATTTGGGAATGCTGTTTTTCTTTATATTCTAGCACTTTAGAGTTTTATGCTTGAAAAATGGGAAACGGTGAAGGAGAAAGCCATTGGTGGGTCTATTCGCTGTGCTGCATCAGAGCTGAAAGGACCCCATGGAAGGTAAAGATGCTCCCAAACTACACGCGGGCGTCTGTGTGGTTGGCATTGGATCAGCCGTCAAAGCCCTCTGAACATCTAAACCACAGCCGCTTTAAAGGTCCAAATTAAATATGGATACGAGGATATTAAAATCAAATTAATGGGGGCCAAGTTTATTGCTGAGAGAACAAGTCCTGGTGGCACGGCGCTTCAGGTGGCGTGTCTATCCTCTGGTTTCTTGGCCTGAGAGAGAATCTTCAGTGAGGTCCTGGGAATTCCTGAACATGAGGATAGAATTATAAATCTTCAGCGCTGGACCCAGCTTGATCTTCATGACCTTGACGATGTCCGTCTGTGTCAGGAGCAGGAAGGCTTTGCCATCAATCTGCTGCAAGTAAATAAACACGGTTTACTTGCCCTCTGGGAACTTCTGGGTGCAGAGCTGTGTGACGTCCAATGGTGTCAGCCTCCCGGCAGAGAAAGATGACACCTTCTCCCACGTGGCCCCAACCTCTGCCCAACTCTGCGCTGTCCCCCAACACTCTGTTAAATATGAATCCAAGAAACACTCACGGTTCCCAGGTTACATTTCTATTGTTATGTTTAAAAAATCTTGGCCTGAATTTGTATCAAGACCCTTAAAATGAATCTACTTTCACCCACCAAGTAACTCTCCAGGAATTTTTCCCAAGAAAACAGAGTGCAATGTATCCACTCTAGTGTTATTTACTGAAAGCCACCCAGCATTTCAAAAATGGCAGCAGTAAATAAATTATGGTATCGCTTAGGCTGGGAGGCCAGACAGTCACCAAAATTCATGTCTCAATGAAACACTTAATGATTTAGCAATGTTGTCATCAATTGTTAAGCAACAAAGCATGACATGATGATAAATTATGAGCTTAGTTTTAATCCAGAAAAGTAACTGTGCAGGACCACCTGTATACATATACATAATGAAAATATTTGAAGTATTTATGCCAAATGGTAGGCAAAGTTAGATGTGGTTGGTGGAATAGTGGTGTGACTTTCGATTTCTCCTTTGAACTCTTCCTGCATTAAAAATTTTTACAATAAATGCTATCAGCATACATACACACGAAATAAATGTTTTATTTATTCACTTTTAAAACATATTGTGGTCTGACATGTACTAGGTTTCCAAGATTCACAGGAAGGGGTGTGACCACCAGGCGGCCCTTTCAGCAGCACGCTGGGCTCTGCTCTCAGAGTTTGAGTCTGAGGCACTGTGGGCGTGTCCTATACCCACATCACCTACTTCCACAAACGGGCTCAGAGAGATTGCTGGTTCTAGAACCAGGAAGACAGAACGAAAGAGTTTTCTGTGGTAACACCCTCCCCTGAACCTAGCAGTGTGGTTCTAACCCTTTTTAAGTAATGGTACAAACCCTTAGTGTCAATGTCTCACTGAGGAAGTCGGGATTCCCCCAGGGACCCTGGTTTTGAAATTAAAGTCTAAGTTTTGAAAGTGTTAAGACAGTGTTAACAGGCTTCCTGTGCATTTATGACAATATCTGTTGAAGAATCGTTCATGTAGAGAACAGAGCACCTGGATATCTTTGCTAGGCACTGAAATACATGAATCCTAATCTTTAAAGGTCTCCTGGGAGAAATCTGTGTGTGTGTTCTAGAAGAGGGATGAGACTGGGTAAGTGATCTGAGCCAGGCTGGAACAACTTGACCTGCAACTTGACCTGTGGGCAAGGCGGGTCTTGGCCATTGCTTAATGCAGGGGGCGGCCCCTACGTGCAAGGCCAAGCCAACCACACCCGAGCCTTGCTGGGCGCAGGGGAGAGCAGGTGAACCTCCTCTTTCATTGGCAGCTACGCATACTTCTACCACACTGGCCCTGATGTGGAGTTCCCTGGAGAGGCCGGGCTACGAGGGGTCCAGGACCAAGAGTATTTTCCTCGAGCCATACATGCCCTGACCTCTGCGGAGGGAGCACATGTGCCACACGCTGGAGTCTCTAGGAGTGTAGTTTTCTTGGAGACATCTGGAGCAATGATGGCGGCTCTGGAATCATCTAGACTGCCCTTTTCTGGCTGTGCCTCAGCTCCTACACAGGTTGTTGTTAGGGTCTGTGGACGGCGGCTGTCAAGTGCTCAGCACAGGGCCCAGTACGTGTATGCCGGCAGCAGACAATAACCACCGCATCTCACTATTATTCTGTCGCTGATCTCTGCTGGGGCCCCCAGAGCTCCGGCTCCTGATTCCAGGACCGACGATGAGCAGTTTGGTACATTCCCAATCAAGAGCAGGTAGGAAGCAGAAACCCCATGGAAGGACTTCGTGGCTTCTCTGCATTCTTCTTGGAGCAGGTGAAGAGCAGGGATGTAGAGGAAGGTCCCGCTCTCACCACGGAGCAGACAAGTCCCTCCCCTCCCTGGGAGCAGGTTTGTGGCAGGAGTCCTTTCTGTCCTCAGTGAGACCTAAAATCATCATGGTGGGGCCTTCGTGACACACATAAGAATGAAGTAATTGACATGTTCATTTATTCTTCCGGCAAATAGTGTACTTCTTGAGCACACGGCCAAGCACCACAGCATTCTATGACAAAGCACCACTAGGCTCTTCCCTGCCTGGACCCCTTTCTCCTGCCTACCCAGCCTGCTCTTATTTACATGCAAGTAAATGAAAACAAAGCACTTCTGGATCCAGAAGTATGGAAATACCTATATTTTTTGCATTTCTTACCTCTTTCTTGAAGCACTTGGCATGATCTTCACAGCCCAGAAGCGACTGTACAAACTCAGCCACCTACAGGGCAAGATGAAAAGCCTGACTTAAAACATGCACCTGAAATAATTTCTTGGGTTGTAGTAATTCAACGTTTGAGTAAAATATACTTCAAATCCCTCAAACGCTCGAGTCTTAAATAGTAACTACCAAGTCACGTTAGCATTTGCCAGATCAGAAGGTAGACCAGCCCCTCTTAGTATCTACTTCTAGCCTCATATTTCCAGCCTGACCTACATCGGGTTATGGTTACGATGACAATGACAGCCTCCTTTGGTGCAGGGCTGGCATTCTGGAACCTGCTCTCATCTGACCCTCCTGTTGTGTGTACCAGTCTTCACAGTGACCGTCAGAGATAAGGATCTGGCCACCTGGCCCTTGGGCAGCCCGGAGGCCCCATCTGAGTCTCATCCATGCTCAGCAAGGAGACTCAAGAGATCTATACCGAGTGAATTCCCTCATCGCTGACAATGAGGAGGTTTAATGACTTAGTGGAGGTCACACATGGCCGGGAAGTACCAGGGATGATTTTGGAACTCAGGTTTTCGGACTCCAAACCCAGTCCCTCTCTTCAACTTCATTTCCCACTCTTTACCCTTCCATCCCCAGCCACATATGCCCCCAGGTCCTTGTGATTAGGCAGACCCTACAATGACCTGGCTATGAGCACAGGAAGCTACTGAGTGTTTCCCAATTCTTGCTTTTAGGGAGCTGAGTGACCAAACGTAATAAAGTGTAGACTCTCAATGACCAAAATGACAGGTTGATTCTGGCCACTTCTGGCAAGTTCTGGCACAGTTGCAGCACAGGATGAAAGTCCTGCCAGAAGGCAATAGTAATGAAGCCTGGGAGATAAGGTGTGTAAGAAGAATAGTCTTGCTTTCTGTTTTTAATTTTTGGCTGTCTTGTGCCGACTGAATTGTGTGCACTTGATCTTTCTCTCCGCATCTAATGGAAAAGGCTCAAAGGGGGACAGGGAGCTCAGGGTCTTGTACCAACATGATCTATAACCCATGACCCCTAGGAGTCCTTGGCCCCCTGCAAGGAGATGACAGCGGACACTGATGCTCCCCACACTCTGCAGAAGAGAATATCGTCGCATTGGCGATGTCCACCTTGCAAAACAGCCAGGGACCAACCAGGGCCCGATACCTATAGGCACACCCCTGACTCATGGCTATCTTTAATCTAATGTGTAGATTTCAGAACATCTTTTTTGGGGCAATCAGCATGTTGGTGTCTGCTTTACTCACCTCTGATGCTGCAAGTATATTTTATTATGAGTCATTTACAGTCATCCTCCCAAAGTGCAGGATGATAAGAATTAAAAAAAAATCTTTCCAAAGCAGCCAGCATGCTGCCACACAATGGCATCTTAAGCCCTACGAGCACCTGGGGGACTGAGCTGCCTCACCTGAGCGCCCAGTGCTCTACTTGGCCAGGAAGCTGAGCCTCTCTGTTGAGTTAATATGATTTACTCTTCTTAGGTGCATAAAAAAGCATGAAGCTGAGGAAAGCCCTGGATGCAGCTGGTCAGGCAGCAGGGACATGGTGACTGGGGCAGGTGACAGCAGGGCTCAGAGAGAGTCTGTAGGGCCTGGGACACCACGAGGTGGGCATAGGCCCCTTGGTCCCGGGCTGCTCTCTGGCCAAGCACACCCTGATCACAGCTACACGTGAGGCCTCTGCTGGGTACAGAGGGCAGGACCAGTGAGCAGGTTCAGCGTGACCTTCCAGGGAGTTTATGGTTCGATCAGAGGCGGGAGGATACACGGGAAATGGTGAGTAAGGATGGCTTACTACTCATATGGATACATGCTCAAATGCGCTAAGTTCCCAAGGAGATGTGGAAAGGCTAAGGGCTCCTAGCAGGGACAGATGGCATATCAGATGGGGACTCAGGAGAGGTGTCATGAGGGAGGTGGAAGTGGAGACAGGCACTACTGGGTGGCAGTGTTCCCACCCGGGGCGATTTGGGGTGGACGAGTGGAGAACATCTTCTCAGCACAGAGCCTCAGGGTCAAGGCTGAGATCAGGAGGCACAGTGCGCCCGCATGTCCTCAGTGGTGAGGAGTCCAGTTTGGCTAGAAACGCCTAGCAGAAGGTGAGGGGGTGGCCGTGCGGCTTCCGGTGGGGCTTGCACTTGTACGTTCCAGCTGCAGGGGGTCCTGGGGTGGTGGTTCTTCTTCGTGGCCACACCTTGGCATCACCTGGAGAGCCTAAACATGACTGATGGCCAGGCGCAGGCCACAGAAACTGTGAATGAATCAAGCTGAATGGGCCCCAGCACAGGGCGTGCGTATTTAGATTCCCCGCTTGGCTGTCACGTGTAGGTGGGGCTGAGGACCCCAGCGCAGGAGAAGACTGGAGCCTCAGGACCCCAGTGCAGGAGCAGATTGGAGAGAGGCTCCTGCCATGCTGGATGGACTGGGCCGGGGGTCGGCTGGGGGGCGCCGAGGGCCTGGAGGGCAGAGCACAGCGCTGAGGCAGGAGGTGCTGCACAGGTACTGTCCTGAGGTCTGCCCGCTGCCTGGGTGTGGGACAAACAGAGGCAAAGCGGAGTCCAGCAAAGGTGCTGGCAGTGGGTTTGTCCAGGCCAGCGCTACTGACCGGCAGGGACTGGCCATTCTTTGCTGTGGGGCCGTCCTGCATATTGCGGGGTATTTAGCAGCAAGCCTGGCCTCCACCTGCCAGGTGCCAGGTGCATGCCCTCCCCCGCGCTGTGACAACCAGACGTGGCCCACATCTACCTGGTTAAAAGCCACTGCTCTGGCGGAACCTGGGGGGCTCAGTGAGGTAAGCCTCTGACTCTTGGTTTTGGCTCAGGTCATGATCTCACAGCTTGTGGGTTTGGGCTCCACGTTAGGCTCCACACTGACAGCACAGAGCCTGTTTGGGACTCTTTCTCTCTCTCTTCCTTTCTCTGTCCCTCCCCTACTCTTTCTTTCTCTCTCCCTTGGTGCTAAAGGAAGGTTTTTTTCCTAACATGGCTCTTCCACAGGGAAAGGGGCAGAATGTCAAAACAGGAACATTAAAAATAAAGAAGCAGGAGTAGGAATTAGCGACAGATACACATTTTGTTGCAGCTCAGTCACCAGCTCCTGTGGGAAAGCCCTCTGAGCAGCAGGGAGCCTGGGCTCCCCACAGACAGAGTAGAGTGCTTTGAGCAAGGTCTTTATAAAACACATGTTCCACGAACTTCTGTTCAGGGTGGAAGTGTATGTTGCTTTTATGGTTTGCATCGGTTAAAATGTCCTTTGCTGGAAAATAGAAGAGGAATCACATCCCCTCTGCTTGGCATCATTAGCCAAGCAATCACTGTCCATGTCAAAGGTAGACTGGACGGGCATCTGGGTAGCTCAGTCAGTTGGGCGTCAGATGTCGGCTCAGGTCATGATCTCACAGCTTGTGAGTTTGAGCCCCGTGTTGGGCTCTGTACTGACAGCTCAGAGCCTGGAGCCTGCTTCAGATCCTGTGTCTCCCTCTCTTTCTGCCCCTCCCCTGCTCATACTCTGTCTCTCTGCCTCTCAAAAAATGAACAAACATTTAAAAAGGTAGACTGGATTTTTTAAATAGTAACAAATAATTTGTCAGAGCAACAAGGAGCAAAGGGGAAGCCGAGGGGCCCTCAGCTGGGCCCCAGCCCCGCCTCGCCCTCCTTTCCTGCCTCCCTCTCTCCGGCCTCAGGCGGCATCGGCCACCTCTCCACTGCCTTACCACGTGTCTGAAATCCTGTTTTCTTTGGAAAGATATTCTGATTCTATTCAATCTGTCCTTTTCCAAAGTCAAAAATCAGTTCCATGAAGTGTACTGAGGCCGACGTTTCTGGCCAGAATGTAAAAATATCCAAAGGCCTTGATCATTATTCAGTGTCATTATTCAGTACTGTTAGTCAGTATTTGTTCCCTCTAAGAATAAATTATATTTTGAGCTTTAATAGAAAGCCCATTTTGCTACAAACTTTAAATGTAAAGTGGCGAGATCTCACATACACCATAGAGTCTCTCAGAAAGTTTCCCTCACAATCTCCCCTTAAGACTTTGTTTACCTATTTGAGCTTATGGCAAAGGCAAACTATCCAGATGAGCATGAACTCCATGAAACAGGAAACTACCACCTATTTGCCTGCACCCAAGATGGCTGCGCAGACGTGGCTGCATCTCTAAGGTGGTGGCAGGAGTGTTGAAGCCTGTGGGCGGCTGCCCTCCACCTTGGCCCCAAGAAGCCCACCTGGTGTGGAGGCTGACTTGTGCTTGGTTCCCTAAGGAACCTCATTCTTATTCCTTCAGGAACCTCATTCGTTGTTCTCAGGAGCGAGGCGTCCCACAGCTAACAGCCAGGCTTTGTTTTGGAAGGACAGAGAGCAGGTTAATTCTGCAGATGACACAGCAGTTGGGGAAGACTAAGAAAGATGACCCCGTGCCAGCTCTCAGATGAGCCCATTACTTTCCCCAACTTACTTCCCCCAGCGACCTACTTTTCCTGGCATCCTCTTGGAGCGCAGCAGGCCTGTTTCCTTCCGTGGGGCGACTGCTCCCTTAAATCTTTCTCTAGCTTGCCGAGCCTGTAGCTGTGTGCCTGATTGCACTGGCTCCCAGTCCACTGGGGACCGTCTTTCCAGCCTGGGTCTCATTTTTTAACAGTGGAATCTGCTATTTGCCCTTTTTTAAGGGCCTGACTGTATAAGGCTGCTATGCTTAGTTAGCAGTATCCTGGGTTTTTCAAAATACTCCCTCCTGTGTAAAGATTGCTTTTAAAGTGACCGCCATCTTTTAAAGTTAATGGACATTTAGGGAGCACTTGGTTGAGGCTATGGTGATTTATATGTGCTGCTTTAAAAAGCATTTTTGCACATAAGGAATAAAAGTGCCCATATGGGCACCAAGCATACGTGAGCCACACGTGTGGCTCTAATGTGCCTACGACATCACCTCCTGCCCTCCCATGCCCACACACATCTGATAGGAGGGTTCTGCCCAAAATCCACCTCCCTATTTGTTCACTCACTCACACCTTTGCCAGACACCAACTCTGGGCAAGATCCTTTACTACAATGACATAAAGACGTATAAAAATATTTTAGTTCCTACTCTTAAGCTTTTAGACTCTTTTATAGAACATTGCCATGGCCCACAGTCAGAAATACATGTCACACTGACCATAACTTGAGTGTCTGCATAGACCCAGACCTTTCTAACAAAGGTGTCACAACATAATAACCCTTACTGCAATTATGGTTCATTCTAGAACCATAACATTGACTTCATAGTCTACCCGTGCTTCCGTAAACACTGCTCTAGTAGAAACAGCCACGGTGACGAAGGCGTAAAGTCAGCTCCCTGGCTCTGGGCCATGTTACCAAGGCTTCTCTTCACAGGTCACGTGATACAGCAAGGAGGTCTTCCTCCCAGGCCAGGATGGCAGACAAAAGGGAACGTTCTTGCTCTTCATCCTTTGCCACAGACAGACCCCTGCCTCGAGTCTCCCTGAATGGCACTTAACACCAATATTTTTGCCTAATGAGAACAAAACACAAAAGGGCGGCACCCCCTCCCCCCCTTTGATCCCCTTCTGCCCTGTGCTGCCTTTCCCAATCTTTACTGTCCTATTCCCATTTCTAATGTGGCATCTAAAATAGTCACAAACTCTATTGTTGGAACTCACTGGAATGCCCCCAAAGTGAACCCCATCTGAGGGCTGCCTTACTTTCAAAGATATAAATAGAACCGTCACAAAGCCCACTCTCAGTCCATCCAAGATTCTTCTTGAGGCCCAATTTTGTTCTAGCAAATATGTGACAAGAGTGTGAGAATACAGAAAGAAATTTAAGACGTGGTCCTTGTCCTCAAGGGCAGCTAAGTTAGGGAGATTTCAAGACTATAATATATTATGCATTAGGGAATAAGCCAAACAGTTTCTCTGGAATGCATCTCCGAGGGAAGTCATGGGTGCACAAGTATTATGACAAGAGCACTTTATGCAGACAGCCTTATGGATGGTTTCATTTTTAACGTAGAAAGTTCTAAGGCCTCTTATAGCAACAAAGGCCTGGGGTTCCATGTATATCCATTACAGAGAACTCGGGAACTGTGACCTCACCCCCCTAATAATCATCGATGGCACCTTCAGTCTCCCCCACAGCAAGTCCTTCCCTTTTGAGGTCTCCCTGTCGCAGTGAGACCTGTACTGGGACCACTACTGCCTTTCATCAGCCTCCAATGTAAGACCCTCCTCGGGTCAAGCTGACCCTAATGAAAAATTACCAACCATTGTTTCACTCTCCAGCCCTTCTGCTTGAACAATCAAGGGTTGGGAAATTGAGCTCTGGGAGTCCTAAGATGTAACTCATAAATTATAACTTAAAGGTTAACTTGTTTTCTAAGATACTGTTGCTAGATCCCACCCTTTGACCGCAAAGTTCTCGCTTCTGTGCACCTGCCTCGCCTCCCCTTTGGATCTGTGATTGGTCACTTCAAATTTCTCCTAAGACAAAGAACTCTAAAATTGGTAGGTCTCTACCAAATCTTATGTTTGTGTGTTGAAATTTGATTGACCACTATAGAATGCTGTAAACTATGATTGGTTAACTAAATGATGACTTATTTTGTCTTGCCAAAGCCCTTAAGAACCCTGAGCTCCTGCTCAGCGGTGCTCTCTCCTGAGGATTTTCCAACATCCGGGAGGGGCTATTCGGCCGAACTAAAATAAACCCATACACCATTTCTGTTGGTGTCCGTGGGTTTCACTCTCGGTCACTCGCTTCAGGAGGGAAAGGTCTAACACAAACCCCTCGCTTTCCTTCAGTGCCAGACTTGGGACTCTTCAGATCAGAGGCCGCCTAAACTTCCCAGTCACTGCTTAATTTTCCTAAAATGGAGGTTCTGTTCTCTTTGAACGATGGTCCTCTTGAGATGTTAATAAAAGCTCAGGCCCTCCTCTTAAGGGCAAGAAATACAAGTATTAAACATATTTTTTCCAGATTCCCTGAAGCCCAATTCCACAGCCCCAGCCAGGAGCCCTGAGCTACATCTGCTGTGTGTGTCCTGCTGAATGGAACACTCACTACCTGCCTCTTCTGATACTTCTCTTCCGTGGACGGTCTCCGCCACCGCGATCCCCACTGACCTCCACTTTGAGGCTCTCCTTGGACGATCGTGTCCCTGGTGAGGGCTTCCTCAGTGCCCCCGTCCATTAATGATACCTCATCCGGTATTTCCACCCCCAGGGATGGTTGTTGCACATCCACTGCTGTAATGTAATCCACAGGGACTTCTCGCTCAAAAGGTCTCAGATAAAATTTGCCATCTTATGCCCCTGCCTCCAGACTGGGTCTTTCCTCCAAAGTTTCATTTAGTTTGATGCCACTACTCTCCCATTCTTTCAGGTGAGCTCCATAAACTCTGTACCTCACATACCGCCATCCCAAGTCCCAAAACATGTGGTGCTGAGTCTGCAAAGGGAATCACATTTGGCTCCTTTCACTTCATCTTCAATATCTGATCTGTTTCATTGTGCTGTGTGGCACACCACTCTGGGTGGCTTTTCCCATGGTGGTGCCTGGTGCAGGCCCAGAAGATTCCACACCAGGAGCGTGGTGGTGCCTCTAGTTGGTCCTATTCCTCTGCCACTTCTCTCACACTTACTCCTTCTGCAGGGGGGTGTGATTCTCATGCCCCCGAAGCACCATCTTCACAGGTGATTTTCTGTACAAGAACCTCAGGTGGCTCGTACTGCCAGTACCTGGCCTCACAGCTGGCACACCTTTCACATCCCAGCCCCCTTCTGTCTGCGCCCCAGGTCCACGCAGTGCTTGGTGGGTAAGACATCAGCTTAGGACCGAGCTCTGCCTGTGGGGCCCTGAGAAGTGACTTAGCCTCTAAGTGCCTCAATTTGCCTGTCTGTAAAATGGGCAAACTAAGAGTACTTGTTTTACTGTCAGTATATTAATAGTGTTCACTGTTATCATCAATGGTAGTAAAGGATGCACTGTATATCTGTCATCTGTGCAGATGTCATACTCACTTCCATGCAGCCTTCCGTCTTTCTCTGGGACTGACCTGGCCTCCCTTCTTTTCTCCCCTTGGATATGTTCCACTTCTGTTTCAAAATCCAGCCTAGGATACCTTTGTCATTCAGCGTTCATTCCACAAACCTTATTGGGTTATCTACTAAACGCCAAGTATAGTGTGAAATTCACAACATACATGTCAAGTGACATGAATAAACACTTCCCCAAAGAGGACATCCAGATGGCCAATGCATGAAACACATGAAATGATGCTCAACATCACTCGTCATCAGGGAAATACAAATCAAAACTACACTGAGATGCCACCTCATGCCAGTCAGAGTGGCTAAAATGAACAAATCGGAGACTATAAATGCTGGTGAAGATGTGGAAAAATGGGCACCCTCCTACACTGTTGGTGGGAATCCAAACTGGTGCAGCTGCTCTGGAAAACTGTGGAGGTGCCTCAAAAAATTAACAATAGAACTCCCCTATGACCCAGCAGTGCTAGGCATATGCTCAAGGGATACAGAAGTGCCGATGCACAGGGGTACATGTACCCCAATGTTCATAGCAGCACTGTCAACAATAGCCAAATCATGGAAAGAGCCTAAATGTCCATCAACTGATGAGTGGATCAGAAGATGTGATGTATATACACAATGGAGTACTACATGGCAATGAGTGAAATCTGGCCATTTTTAACGACATGGATGGACCTCAAGGCTGTTATGCTAAGTGAAATAAGTCAGGCAGAGAAGGACAGATACCCTATGTTTTCACTTTTAAGTGGAATAGTAGAAACTTGACAGAGGACCATGGGGGAGGGGGAGGGGAAATTGCTGGGGAGAGGGAGGGAGGCAAACCATGAGAGACTCTTGAATACTGAAAACAAACTGAGGGCTGATGGGCTGGATGAGAGGGGAAGGGGGGTGACGGTCATGGAGGAGGGCACTTGGGATGAGCATTGGGTGTTGTATGGAAACCAATTTGACAATAAACTATAAAAAAATAATACAGCAGTAATTTTGTATGGTGACAGATGGCAACTACACTTACCATAGTGAACAGTTTGTAATGTATATAAGTGTCTAGTCACCATGTTGTACACCTGAAACTACTATAATATTGTATGTCAACTATACATCAATTAAAATATTTTTAATTAAAAAAAAGATACGTGTCAACTGAGTGGAATAAGGTCTCTACTCGTCTGGTGAAGGATCAGACAAGTGAGCAAAGGTCAGTGATAGAAGTCTCTCCGAGGGTGGGTACACAGAGCCTCCTGCAGGAGGCCAGCACTGTGCCGCCGGCTGGCAGAGTGGGACGGGCTACCTGGGGCGGGGGCAGCAATGGAGCCAGTGTGAGGACACCACGAGGGGGCCGCAGCCCAGGGCGGGAGAAGCACGAGGGGTGTGGTGGCAGGGGTGCCAAGGACTCTATTTGGGGAGCGGGGATTATGTGAAGGTAGGCGCAGACCCACCCAGAGTTTGGTGTCTCTACTGGGTTCACCCCCTGGCCGGTCTCAGCTGCTCAGAGCGCGTAGGGCCGGGGCTGGACGTGGGAGGCTGCACTCCCCCAGACACCCTTCTCAGCACAGTGGTGATGAGGTGAGGGAAGACAAGCCACGGTCAGTCTAACCTGAAACGTGGTAGGACGCTGAGTGAATGGCTTGAAAGTCAGAACCAGGGTCACCAACAAGCTTACTGTGGAGCTCCCTGTTGTGCCCGGGGCTGTTACAAGGCCAGAGTCGCACACGAATTAGTTGGCTTGGTCATGAAGCTGCTGCACGCCTTGCAAACCGGTAAACTTTAACCAGTGAGGGCGGAGGGGAAGATCCCACATTGTCTTTATGGAACAGGATCACATTTAGTCGTCCTCGGCCGGCACATTCAGTCAGTTCTCCTTTACCAGTAGCACAGTGGCACTGGAAGGAGGGGAAGAAGAGGTGGGGGCACTGGAAGGATTAGAAGGAGAGGTGGGAGCACCGGAAGGATGGGAAGGAGAGGTAGGGGTGCCGGGAGAAGGGGAAGGAGAGGTGGGGCAGGGGGTACACTGGGGAAAGACGTCAGACCCCGGTGCTCCAGGCAGGTTTTGTGAGGTGCGGAGGGAGCCACATTCCCCCAAACCTCCAGCCTCTGTGGGGCCCTTGCCACCTGTTCCTCGTCCAAGGCTGCAATGAAGCCAAGGTTAAGTCAAGCTGATGGCTCAGTGCTCAGTGCTCAGTGAATATTCTGGGACAAATTTTACTCCGGCTCTACTGTTAGCTTGTCCTCAGAGAGACCCAGGGTTTTCCTTCATTAAAAAAAATAATTAAGGCCTGACTAGTGGAAGTAATAACTTTATTAAAAGAAATGTCAGAGAGTGTCTTCCTTAAAAGAAAGCTGCTTTACATGTGAAGCCTTCCTACAGCATTACAGCACACAATGAGACTTACCTGATCCTCATGAAACACCAACATTGTAAGGAACGTTTATATTAAAGTTGGATCAACTTTCCCATGTGTACCGCATCTTAGGCAATGTTGTGATCTAATTCACTTTAAAAACAAACCTGAGGCTAACAGATCATCTGTGGCTTCAAGCAGACAAATGGGCAGCACAGAGCTGCTCAGTAATGAGAACAGGGGATCCTCTGGGGCCCTCCAGGTGCCCCCTCAGCACACAACAGAAAGTCCCAGGGGTGGCAGCTCCCCAGACAGGGTGCCGCTTAGGCCAGGGGCCACCGGGGTACAAGCCTAAGATGCTTACACATGTGTGCTTCCCCAACGTAAATCTGATGTGGGACTGGAGGCCTGAGGCCTCTTCCGAAACTGGCCCAGGGCTGATGGTGGCGGGGACCAGAGGTAGTTCTGGATACCACGGGGAGAGGAGGCCAAAACCAACTGGGCTTTCTTCATTTCCTCCAAATCATACCTGCCTTCTCTCTTAACTGCGGATCTTCACCTTGATGCAGTGTATTCAGCGCCCAAGAGGACCCCTCAGCAGTAGGGCACGTCCCTCCAGGGCCCCAGAGCAGCCCTGCTCACCTCATCCACAGACCATCGGGCCACCTCGCCTGCCTGGATGTTGGCCACGCCTGGAAGCAACTTGCAGTGCTGCTCCCTGCCGAGCGGAAGGTCCCGGAATGGGTGGGCCGACATGGAGGACATGAAGACGGACTGCTGCAGCGCCTGCTGAGTCTGCTCAGCGGAATATTCTGGAAGAGAGGTGGGAGAGTGAGCCACACGCAGTGTGAATTAGGGAGCACCACCTGGGTCAGCCTCTCCCAGAGGGCCAGAGCCAGGATAGGGAAAGTGCAGGCTCGGTGGGAACCCTGGCGTTCTAGTTGCTTGGCATCACCGCAGGGAGGAGTCCCCAAGCACGGCTCATGCCACTGTTCCGTTGGAAGACAACTGTCATGAGAAATGGATGTTACATAAGGCCCAGGTGACTCTGACTATTCACTAAGCAAGGTCAAATCATCGCTACGAGACACTGTTTGATGCCAAACAAGAGCAAGACTGTCCCTGCTACCAGCTTCTCTAGATATACATCAGGAGTCAGAGGAAGGACAGAGCTGCACAGATGTGGCTAGGGACTGGATCTGCACCCGCCCCCTCTGGGATGTATGTGCACACAAACAGTGACATCTTCCTGGGAGCTGCTTCCCGTGTCTCCGAAGACACAATGAGCTCAGGTCCACATCTGGCTTCATAGGTCCCTGGGGGACACTGATCATGGGATGCAGCTCGGGATCCCCAGGAGAATCTGGGTGGCAGCTGCCGAGATAGCTGCCAGCAAGACATGATGACCTCCTGGGACGTGTGCAAAGCAGCTGCACTGAGATGTGAATGGCCTGGTGCAGGCACTCTTAAATGGACGCTCTGTCTTCCGAGGAAACACGCTGAATGAGCCAAGGTTCTGGGACCTGAAGGGCGACGCTGCTTGCTTGCTCAAGACTATCGTTGACGGGTAAGACCTCGCTTCTGCCTCTTCCTTCTCCCCAGGCACGTGGGACTAGTGTTCCCACCTGCAGGTGTGACTTTACTCTTATGTTACATCCCCACATTTAGATGGAGCCAGAGAGCTCAACTCCCTAATTACTCACTTTGAACTGATACATGGATGAGGAACAAAAACATCACAGAGGTTTTGGAGAACACTCATTCCTTTACAATGTCATTTTAAAAGATCCTTTCAACCCACAGTAGCAAAAAAAAGCTGTGGATATTTTAAAACACTTTGAAAAGAAAGACTGCACACACAAGATGCTTTGCGCCTTCTTAAAGTCTACCTTTCCTGATGCCAGTGACAAGTTAAGTAAGCAGTAGCCACATAATTTAAAGCCTGTTATGATGGTTCGTGTTTTGCTAACAGAGTCTGAAAAGCTATTATGCAAATATTTCTACCTCAAATTAATTACAGTTTTTAGTAGGTGAGGCTGACCTGCACTGTGCATGGTCACATGGTCACATACCCATTAGTAATCAGAGCTTCCGGGCTCGGAAGGAGCCCGTCCATCACCACCCTGACTGCTCAGCACAGACATCCTACACAGTTACTGATGCTTGCTGTCTGCGTGAATCAATAGACAGCAAAATTGCGGCCTTCTCCCAAATTCTTACGCTCCAGTTGGAAACAGCAGCCAATTCATCTCTAAATGCTGATTGTCCAACACTGACCTTTTTAGTATGTAAATAGGTTATCTCCCTCCATGCAGTTCAGCCAACAGTAAGTACAACTGTAGGTTCTGAAGGGAAACTTCACACCTTCTTTGAAAAGCCAATATGTTTATAAATGTGAATGTTCTTTAATGAAGGTGTCAGGTTGGACAAGGAGCATGTGCCAAATTCCAGCCCTGAAAACCCATGGCAGAAGCATCCCAGAACAAGTTTGCAGTCAAAGCCACACAGTTACCGAGGGCTTTCTTGGGAAATGAGGAGTTAAAGCTATGTGCTCATGGGGATTAAGACCGGAGCCAAAGCTGGGCTTTATTCTGGAGAAGAATCACTGCATCAATCAGTTGGTTGTTCTGCTGAAATGGCATGGACTTAAAAAAATATTACATCTATATCTCAAAACCCATGCCCTGGGTAAATCAATCATGTATAGTTTCCAAAATGTACCAGACTCTGAGAAGACACAATTAATGAGTCTTATATTTTGGAGGTGCAAAGATGTTGAGTGATGGTGATTAGATTCCCGTGATTCACAAATAAAAGCTGAAGGCATTAAAAATGTAGAAGAATCTCTGTGCTCCCAAGCAAGACAATTTTTCACACTGTAAATTTGGAAGCAAATTGCCTTGGGAGCTGAGAGGTCCCCTTGGAAATACATCTAACATGTGGTTGCCAGCACTGACCAGCATGGGTTCCTCAGTATGCTACCTTTCATGGGTCCGGGCCCTGGGGGCCAGGGGCCTTCAGTCAGTTCAAGAAGTAAGATGGCCTGTAGGTTACAATGAAGGGTAGGGAGCTCCAGGTGTGTCTTACACACTTGAACTCAGGCGGTTTTATGCTGTCTATGGCTTCTGAATTTGGTTAACTGTGTGCCTATTGGATCAAATTATTTGTTTGAAAGGAGGTGAAAGCCAAATTTCTCAAGGATGAACAGAACTTAGTGGACAATAGGTTCTGTAGGACAAAGTGAGCCATGCCATGGAAGTGGGGACAGGTCTGCAACACCTTGTTGGGTTGCCCAGTCCCCTCCCCGGCTTGGACTTCCTATGGGTATAAGGGCTGTTGGCTGTGTATCTACAACCTCATGCTTTGGGGAATGTTTGCCAGAACCAGTTACATGCTGAGCACAAATAATATTTCTATTATCAACTTTACTTTTTAATTTTATTTTACTTTTTAACATTTATTTATTATTGAGAGACAGAGACACAGCATGAGCAAGGGAGGGGCAGAGAGAGAGGCAAACACAGAATCTGAATCAGGCTCCAGGCTCTGAGCTGTCAGCACAAAGTCTGATGCGGGACTCGAACTCATAAACCATGAGATCATGACCTGAGCTGAAGTCAGATGCTTAACTGACTGAGCCACCCAGGCGCCCCTACTATTATGAACTTTAAATTAGAAGCCTGAAAGTTTTGTTTTCCTGCCCCAAAAGACATGAGTTAGGTTAGGGAGGGAGTCCATGAGCACAGAGTTTGGAATAACCAGTCTGCCAACTCTAAGATACAGCTGGAGTTAGGAACACATACCACTCAGAGTGGGCAGGAGGGGAAAGGAGAATGTGCGTAAGGCCATGGTGTGGTGCCCAGCATGCTGTGATTCATCATTAAATGTTAAGTGCTACTTTAAACTTAACTGTAAGCTCCCTGAGGTCAGAATTGATGCTCTATGAAGGGATGATGCATTATCTCAAGTTAGCACAATCCAAGCCTAATTTTCCAATAGTAACAAAAGAGAGAGAATGCATTTTGGAGAGTGTTTCATGGTGGTTGTTTGCCTTCTTTTACCATTTACCAGGTCCCATTTCTTCAAAGCTGATGATTTTAGGGTGAGATCATCATGTCCAGCTGAGAGAATGCTAGGACAGGCTTGCCTCAGAGGACTATGGCACGGCATGGGGGAGGGAAGGGTCCACATCAGCTTGCCTAGTTATGAAACCGGGTCCCCACACAGTTGCTTAGTGACCTTGGATGAGATACTCAACTCCTTTGTAGCAAGATTTAAAAAAAAATTTTTTTTAACATTTATTCATTTTTGAGAGACAGAGCGTGAGCTGGGAAGAGACAGAGAGAGAGGGAGACACAGAATCTGAAGTAGGCTTCAGGCTCTGAACTGTAAGCACAGAGCCCAATGAGGGGCTGAAACCTACGAACCGTGAGATCATGACCTGAGTCGAAGTTGGAGACTTAACCAACTGAGCCACCGAGATGCCCCTAGTTTAAAGTTTTTAAGAAAATTTTAAATGTATATTTTGAGGGAGAGAGAGCAAGTGAGCGTGTGCATATGTGCACAAGCAGGGTAGGGGCAGAGAGAGGAGAGGGAGAGAGAATCCCAAGCAGGCTCTGCACTGTCAGCATGGAGCCCAACCTGGAGCTCAATCTCGCGAACCTTGAGATCATGACTTGAGCCGTCAGGAGTTGGAGGCTTAACCAACTTAATTCTATTTTTTAACATAAGATATTTTAAGTTCTAATAATAGTGAATGTTCAGACATATAAAATTTCCAAAGGCAGTGTGGCTGGATAAGGCTAAAACCTATGAAAGCTGAAATTCAGACTGAAATCCAGGATCTCCAGGCCATTTTCTGATCTCACACCCAAGTGGTTCTGAAATGAGTGTGGTGGTCACCAAGATCATGTGCAGAGTCCCGGTGGATGGCAATGAGCGCGGGGTCCCTGGCCACTGGGGACGCCGGCTAGGGCATCTGTTGCCCAGGCAGGCTGGTGCCAATGTGTGGCAATGGAGTAACACGGTTAAAATGCGTGCAGCCTGCCAGCTTTGAAATTACGTGGCTCTTGACAGACTTTTAAAATGTGGGGTGATTTGCATTATTTTAAATTCTGTGCATAAAATTAGACTTTTGAAAATATCCACTTAAAAATCTGCATACGTTTCTATCAAATGTGAACATGCTGATTTTAACTTTCTACCAAGCCCAGCACAGCTCATGTTATATTAGATACTCCCTTAATAGTTGCTAATAAATTAAAAAGCATAAGCCTATGATGAAAGTATATGCTGTCTTCAGATACTATTATGAAATGCAAAGGATCAGATCATTCGGTCTTGGGGCTCTGGGAGTAAGCAGAGCCTTCTAGAGTAGAAAAAGGTGTCCACCACGAACAGAGGACACAAAGGGGCTTCCTAATTGGAATGTACATACTTCATCCACCTGACACAGTGGAGGGACGTGGGCTGCTTCCCCGTGTCCCTGCCTCACTGCAGCAGTGCAGCCTACCCAGCTCTCCGAAAGGTCAGCCAAGAAAACTCAGCCTGCAAAAGCAGCCCTCCTACTATAGGTTTTAAGATTTTAATTAATCAAAATTCCTTCTGTATCAGAAAATGAAATGCATGCATAATTCTGGCTTTGCCCTTAACGCCAATGAGTGAGTGGTAACAAGGAAAGCTCTCTCTACACTTACAATGTCTTTCCTTTTCCAGAAAATAGAGCACATAATATTTATCACCTCAGTGGTTTGCCATTTGTAGAACAGTTTGGTTGGAAGAGGTTTTTGTTTTGTTTTGTTTTGCCTTTATTTTTCTCTCCGTGTTTCCTTTTGGTTTTATGAATTTAAAAATATATAGATAATGATGTGTTTAAGGATTCCAGTCAAGTCGCTTTAAGACTGGAGCGCTCACCAGGTTCCATGGCCAGCGTGTTCAGTTGTGTGTCCAGCTCCAGGATTATGGGACGCCCGAACTGGAGCACCAGGAGACTTGGCCATGGGTCTGCATCCATTCAGCAGCACGCAGAGAGGAGGAAAGAATTCCAGCTCCAACAATGTTACATCGTTAGCTTTCTCGCAGAGGCAATAAGATGTTGGACTCCAATGGAGTCCTAGATGAAACAGAGTCTCAATGGCAAAGTGCTGTCTGCTCTTGAACAGGAAAACCCTACCTGGGCACAGGCTCTCTTCTCCCAGTCCCTGGGGACAGCCCGATTAAGCTGGCTGTGGATGCTGTGTGACTCAGGGGCTGCCTCTCAGGTGAAATGATCAAAGAGATGCATGACATGGTGTTATAAGTATGGTCTGCTTCCCCATTCCATGGACTTAAAAAAAGTTTAAAGGATTTAGAGAGGACAGGATTTTAATTGATTTGAAAATAACATGAAAGTAGGTCCCGATTTCTTCTCTGCCCCTCTGGTTCCTCCAACTTCTGCTCTACCCCCACAAAGGGAAAAAAATTCTTTTATGGAAATGTTCTTTAAAAATATGGCTGTTTCTTCACAAAAGCGCACACAACAAAACGGTAGCAAGTGACTCATAAATGGTAACCAGAGGCTGCATGGCTGGGTCTCAGGTTATTTTTAATCCCACTAAAAACAGAGACCCATTTCACAAGCAACCTTCTCTTCAATGAAAGGGATAGCAATTCTACTGTGTTCTCTCTCCAAAAAGGAGGAAACAAATAAATAAAAATTGCAATGGGTCCCAATATCTGATGGTGTTTTTTCTGGCCTACTGTATAATCTGTGACAGTCACTGACTGACTTTCCTCAATGTAGCCAGCACTCACTGAGAAGTTACTCCGAGTGAAGCACTGTGCTCCAGTAGTGACTGCTGCTGGAGGAGCGGGGAAATGTTCAGAATGGGCTTGAAAGTTGGCAACATCTTTTCTTCCCATGATCCCCTAGTTTCTAGGTCTCTGTTCTTACCATGCTTGGAGCCCTCATTTCCACGCTAACTCATCTTCTCTTGATTTTAATGAGTTGTACTCACTCAGTCCCTTCTCACTTCTATTTTCTTGCCCCCCAGTTTCCCCAAAACCAAAGTGAAAAACAGAACAAGAAGATCCCGAACACCATGGGCGAGACAACCATGCAATGCCTGGGTGGGGACATGCCCGAATAGGCGTTCAGTGTCTGGTGGGCACTTGGCCCGATGATGGTTCCTACCTGTAACTGACACAACTACTAAAATAGGGGTGATCTGTCTGCTGTACCACATTCTATTTCTTCCTACCCGTGTTATTTAGAATCCATGCATTTTTATCTACAGAGTGCTTTAGGACTTTGGTTGTTAATCCTCCCTCATCACAAACCTATTTCTTTGTACTGTTTTTATAGGAATGTGGGAGACAAAGCACAGAAATGTCAGAGATTGCCAGGGACTTCCCAGTGACCCTTTCAACAGAATTAGGAGAATGAAGAGCCCTGCGTGTTCTAGATCTGTGTATACCGGTCACACGTGGCCATGCAGTACTTAAGATGTGGACAGTGCAAATGGAGATGCGCTGTAAGCGTACGTGTACTGGATTTTGATGGTGTAGTACAAAAATAAAGAATGTAAAATATGCCCTTAATTTTTTGGTAATCTTGATTTACATGCTGAAATGATATTTTGGATACACTGGGTTAAAGAAAATGCCATCCAAAATTAACTTTCCTTGTTCCTTTTGTTATTTTAAATGTGGCTACTAGAAAACTTCCAGCTCGCATGTGACTGGTGTTGTACTTCTATTGGACGGTGCAGTCTTGAAGAGTGATGACTCATGGCTTCTCTCAAGATCTACACTTGGTGCAGGAAGGGCTGGGTGGCTGAATGGAGTTAACGTGACTCATGTTGACGTGATGGTGATGAAGCTCTCAGTGGCCCGCATCCCACCCAGCCCCCCCGCCGCTGCCAACAACCCTGAGGGAGGGGGAAGACAGAAGACCTGAGATTAAGGACAGCCCCCTGGGGTGGGGGAGTGCTGCTGGAGACCGCTGCCCAGCTCCGGTGTTGGTGTCACGCATTACTGGCTGTGACACTGGGGCTGTACAGTGGCATACCATGTGGAACAGTGGACGCTCAGGGGCTATTGGTGAATAAATGACTGAATGAATAAATGCATGTATCAGGGAAGTAGGAACTGTCTCCCCTTACTACAAACACAAAGAATGGCTCTCAAAACTCGATGAGGAACCACGCGGATTTACAGCCATTTTGTCTCAAAGTGTCACTGCACACCCCTCAATCACTAAATTCTCAAGGAGCTTGTGGTAACCTGGCTGCTCTCTTTTCTCACTGGTGACTAGGGACCAGGGGGAGCATGGACACAAGAGCTTTGAAGGTTCTAGACTCCCTATTGCCACTTTCTGAGAGTCCTCAATTGTCATGGACAAGCCTAGCCTCCACTGAGGCCCTCCTTTTGGGCTTTGCAATTCATCACCTCTGCTCAGAGCCAACTGGACTTTCCTCCTCCGCCCTGCTCCCTCGTTCAGTGAAAAGTCAGTGACCCAGCCCACGTCCCTGTGCGCTCCAGGCCTGCCTTCCCTCTGGGCAGGCGCCCTCACAGCGGCCTTTCCCCCCAGGCGCCCCTACCTGGCTTCACTGTGGCTTCTCTGAAGACTGAGAGGCAGGGCTCCTGATGGGCGGCCTTCCAGCCCCACAGCCCACTGCTGGCCTTCTTCCCTACTGACGAGCGTCTCCTCGCAGCTCCTACACAGCGGGCACCCAACCCGCTTCCACCCCCTGCCAGACACTGCAGTCTTCCCTCTCTCCCCCGCAGTCTCTCCCTCTTTGAGGCCCCTGTGCAGGAGCTTCAGCCTGCTTCTTCCTCCTTGGGCGCCTCCCCATCTCCTCTGGCCCTCAGGGTGCTTCTCCAGCGCCCTGGCCTATGGGGCACAGTCTTCCCAGCCTCACTTGCCTGCCTGCCTTCACAGAGGCGCCTCCCGAAGAGTTACAGCCAAACACAACTGCATCCTGATGGGGCAAGTCATTTAACAGGAAGGGAGAGTGGCAAATACTACTAAGTTCCTACAGCGAGACTCAGTCCCCGAGTCTGTGAAGAGATTTAGCCGCTGGCTTTTATTCCTGAGAGCAGGGTTTTATGGCTCTTCCTTTTGATCCTACTGCAGCAAAGTCTCTTTTAAGGGGTCTCTGATGCCAGGAGTCTATCTGTCAGTTCTCGCAGGCAGACGCTCAGGGCTCCTCACCCAGGGGCCCGTCACTGTCCACAGCCCTCTCTTCAGCCTGCCAGGGGAGGGTGTCCTGCCTCTTAGGGTGGCTCCCACAGGACTCCCCCCCTGCTTCCCACCCCCCCTCCTTACTTGCTACTCTGTATTGAAATCGTGTGTTAGTTTGCAAGTTTGATTAAGTAGGGTACAAACTCAAGGGCAGTCATTTCCAAGTCGTTCTGCATCCCCGTGGCTGGCACAGCAGAGTACAGGTGTGGAACACCGGAGCTGACTGTTGGGCCATCTGAGGAGTTTTCCTGCAGACAGATAACTCCGTGGCAAATGCTACATGCTCTGTGCCAGTGAAAACAATGGGTTTCCGTCCTGTGGGTTCTCGTTCCCCAAATATACTCCTGATGGAAAAGGCTGAGAGTTGTTTGTGATATGGAATCTAACGAACATCTCAATTTGATACTCAAGAAGCAGATACCCTGCCCTCCCCCGGTTTCATTTTAACAAGGTGCAGAAAAACCCATATTAACTTGTGATATGTTAGTCATCCAATAAAAGATTTCAGCCAGCATAGTCTCTGATGGCTGAAAGGTGACCTTTTAGTTTAATATCTGCTTCGCGCAGCTTGAGACATCATTAATTAAGTTCTTTTGATTGAATACTACAACCCAATCACTCAGCATGTGTTTTTTTTTTTTTTTTTATCCTTGGAAGGACCATTTTCCTTCACTTGCAAAAGTGAGATTGTACTTGAATGAACACGTGTGTCAACTTGACCAAGAACTGGAGTCGTTCTTCTCAAAGTGGGCATCCCCTGTCTGTTTGTTTCCTATCCCGGCTCACCACGTGCAGGGTGAAGAAGACTGAACCGTACTTGGGCTGGCATGCACAAGTCTGGAAGGCCCCGCCAAGTTTATGCATATGTCAGAATGACACAAAAGAAAACAGTGCCGAGCCTGATGAAGAAACAGTTTGGTTGTATCTTAATTCCAGCAGTGGATGGTGTCCTGGATTGAGGCAAATGGATTTGGAGGCAACGTTCTGAGTTGAGGGCAGGGCATAGGCACCCGCCCCAGGGGGGCGGTCTACACCACCAGTGCCAGAGCCCTGGCAGCTGTGTGTGCTGGGCTCTTAACTCATCGGCTGTTTCTCAGCTTCCGTAATATAGAGGCGGGGAGGGACAAGTGAACTAATATGTTATAAACCTTCAGATCTTACACAACCTACCTCTTGGCGGGAAGACACCTGCATTATTTCTCTGTGTAGCCCCGCTTGCCTCCTAGAGAATTAGAATGGCACCTGGCACATGGGAGGTGCTCAATAGCTGTCTGGTGACAAGTGGCAGGGCAGGTATAAATCGTGAGGAGGGAGAACACACATACCCTGTTGAGCGATGCAGACTCTGAGACTCCCTACTGTGCACATGCTGTGAGGGAACACCTCACCGGATTCTGCCTCCTTTTTCTCTGCTTTCACTTATTTCCAGCCACTGGACATCAGTCCCCGGATGCTCACCTTCAGATAAACCTCAGGCACAAAGGTTCCCGAGAACTCCATGGGTTCCCAGGCTCCCAGGGAAGCACAGCCAGCCCATGGCACAGCACCGTGCTCCCAGCCAGAAGCACTTCATCAGAATGGTGAAAAGGCACCCAAGGGAATGAACCCAAGGGTGGCCAGCACCCCGAGGGGCTTCAGAGCCCTCTGCCAGCACCAGTCCCAACCTGGGGTCAGCTGGGGACCAAGGGGACAAATACTTGCTGGTTGCCTCTTACTGTTGGTTTTATTTACTCCACATGACTTCATGGGGGCAGTGCCATTAGCTCCCTTTTGCAGATAATACAAGGTCTCAGACACCCCAAGGAACTTGGCAAAAGATACTCTGCAGACAATGGAAGGGCTGGGATGCTGACCCCATGCTCACTGCAGAAGGGGCGTTGCTTTCCTGTGATCCTGTAAGAGGGGTGCGTTCTGTCACTGTCTCTGCATTTGTCTAAAAGGTTGGAAGCAGAAGTGACCCTTACGGGGGGTGGGGATCGTGGGGCCTGATCACCCCTGGGAAGACAGACTTGCCTCTTCTCCCATAAGGGAAGCCTCCCTGTTGCAACACTGAGACAACAGAGCTCCAGAGAGATCTCTGGGAAGCCCTGGCGGATATTTATCTCAAAATACACAGGCTTCCAGGGATTCTACGCGGAAACTGTGCAGACATGCTCAAAAGAGCACTCTGAGTCTTGGAAAGGACAGGGATTGGGAGCTCAGCCTGGCAAGAGGGAAGACATGGTGGCCCTGAGTGAGTCCCAGGGCCCACCCAGGAATTCAGCGCTGCTGCGCAGGCCTTCCTGTCTCTGGCATGAAAACTGCCTCCGTCCTTGGCAAGGAGCTCAGCACAGACTCTCCCTCCAAAGCAGTGCCAAGGGCCCCCCTTCTGGAGGTGTTGACGTGTTCACACATAGAGCAGAGAAATCAGCCTGTGGCGTGGGGCGCTCGGAGGCCCAAGTGGCTGGTCTTCGTGTCTGGGGAGCCAGCCTGTTTCCACAGGCTCCTGTGCTCCATCCGACCCACAGACGAGCTGTTCTCTTCTGCAAGTGGTCCTGGGGGAGCTCTTCCAGCCCAGGACAGGCCTGAAGGCCTGGCAGTTTCCATTCTGAGGCGCCTCCCCCCGCCTTGTCTCCCACTCTGGGAGAGGGAGCGACTTGGCAGAAGCCAGGCTGCCCCTTTGTGAATCAAAACTGAGCACCCCTTCTTAGGTGTTCATCACATCTGTTATGTGCGATCCTTTCTTTGGATGAGAACACATCGACTCCTTAGTTGGTGGGTTTCTGTTCACATTTCTCTTTTGGGCAAATTCAATGAGGAAGCAGCTTAGGGGAGATTTTCTTTTTTAGGCGTTGTACATATTTCTGGTGCATTTTCTGCTTTCAGAGAAGCAAGACGCAGCGGTGCACCCAGGAGAGGTGGCGTTCACGTGGTCCTTGTTCCGGTTCCCTCGTAAACACTAAGCTGAGGGCCAGGGAGGCAGAAATGCCTGGCAGCTGCTATTTGTGAAGTATGCCTTGCGTTTGTGTCCACACCACATTTCCCTACTATTTCTGGTGAGCCCCTTTTGGCCCTGGTTTTCCCTGTTTGCACAAAGCAGGTGTATGTTCTCATGCATCGTGGTGTGAGCTCCCTGGCCCCTTCGGGTCCTCACCCTCCTTGACCTGTTCTCACCTGTCAATTACAGATGGCAGAGTGGGTCATGAAAAGCAGATGATACACAGTCAAGAGGTAAAATTATTTTAAGGCTAACTGTCCTAGTTAGAAGAAGAAATTATTAATCTTGATATTTTATAGACTTCAGTCTTATCCTTAAAAATTATTAGAAATATAAAAAGAAACATTACCTTACACCAACATTGAAGAAAATCAACTGCTCTGGAAAAGATAACACATTGGATAACTCTGTTCTTCATTATGTGACTCAAGTTTTGTCTGACACTGGGTTTTAAGCCACACGAAAGCTGCTCTGTTCAATCATCTATTTCCTGTCCCCAAACAAACATCAGTTGATGCCAGTGATCACAGAAAATATATCTGACATTTTCCAATGTATGAAAACAGAAAGCTTTTACTGTTCTCAGGTTGTATGCCTGCATGTGTCTCTGTGTGCGTGTGTGTGTGTTTTGGAAACACTAGCAAAACAAAAACAACTCTAAACTTTTAGCTGGCAGGACCAAGTACCTGGCACATGCTAAGAGATAATGAAGGAACTCAATCAACCACGAACGTCTGCATTTCAACTTTCTTTCAAAAATCGGGAGTCCACGGAGACATCAACTTACACCTAAGCAACACCTTTGCCCCTGTTGTCCTACGCAGGCTGCCCCTCCCCCTGCACCTGGGTCCTGCACCTGCTGCCCTGCCCTTTCCCATTTTCCTGACTCCACGCCCCTCGAGTGAGTGCCTGCCTCCGGCAGTCTGCTCTCTTCATTTAGCGGGCTGGCTTTCTTTGCACTGTGCAGAACTGACCTCCCAGATCCACCAAGCTGTGTGTTAGCACGGGGACCAAGAACACACCGTCTGAAGTAGCGTCTCTGCTACCTGAAGTTGACAGCCTTCAGAAGTACACAGCCAATGGGCATGCTTTTAGAAAATACTGATAGAAAAATATGCTCTTTGCAGATTTGAAAACCAACTAGGGTAAATTAAAGCTCAGAGGAATCATCATACATTTATGGTCCTGTTGTATTTACGGTACACATTTGAGGCAGATGTTAAGTTTACACGTTCATTATACCTCACAAAATGACAGTCTAATTTCCATTTTAAAAAAGTACACAAGATTGTATCAAAGCAATCACATTTGTTATATGCTTGCCTAGCAAAATAGGAATGCAGTGGTATAAGATAGTATGGTTTATCCTGGAATTAATTGACTCTTCTCTCCCATTTCTGTGAATACATAAAATGATGCAGAATTTAAAAATTACGTTTTTATGAGTATTAGGAAATGCAACTACTAAGTAACTATTTCTAGGTAACTTCTCTGTAACTACTTCAAACCTGTCATACCAGAAATTCAATTAACAACCAAGGGGCAACTGAGGAAACGGGTTGAGGGCCCTAAGACCTCAGCGGAAGTGTGGCAATTTCCTTGGGACTTTCCCTTCTGTCCATGACAGGGAGATGAGCTGAGGAGATTTTGTTAGGGGAGCCTCAGAACAAATGTTGCCCATACCACTAGGAAACACACAGTCTGTCATTCAGTGAGGCCTGCGTTTCCAGCATGGAGGCAACATCTCCTTGTAGTGATAATGGCAAACCTCTTTCTCAAGTAAATGATACTCGCCTACGAAGCCACACTCCACACCTCGGTTGAAAATGCAAATGCATTTGGAATCAGTGATTTCCTCTAAAAGGCTATTTTCCTCTTGAAGATCTTGTGGAAATGCTGTCATTCAACCAAGGTGATGTCTGCAGGACAGGACGCTTCAGGACTACCCCATCACAAGATACCCGCATCTCTTAATCAGCTAAGAGAACAAGGTGGTAACACTGACATCCCCAAAATCACAAAATCCCCTTCTTAATTATCAACTACAAAAGGCAAGCTGCTAATATCTGCGTGTTTGTGTGGGTGGGTGGGGATTAAAAACAGCATCAGAAGAGAAGGGAATTGTAATGCAGCCTGTGTGTGAAGAAGACTGACTCAGGTAAGCTGTCACCACACTCTCAAAATCCTGTTTGTTGTAAGGGGCAATATTTAGGAACATTTTGCAGAGCGTCATAAAGTGAAAACATTGACAACAAGATTGAATGGTGGCAGAACGCAGCGGCGGCGATGGAAATAAGTATGCCTAAAATAAATGAGAAAACAGCAAGTCTCTGAGGCCACACGATCCTCCTGACTCCCCACTAACCTTGAATTTTCAGGGAATGAGGCTGCCCTCCACACCCCAGGCTTCCTTTCGAACTGATGGCCTCGTACTCGGGGTTCCTCACTTCCACAGCAAGGCTGCATCGTGTCAGACTTCACATTCACTTGGGATCAGCAAGATCATCTGAAACTCTCTTAAGGCCGCATACATTTATGAGGCCATACCAGTGTAATCTGGGGGGAATGCCAGGATAAATCATTGTGGTTGCATTTCTGGATGGTGACAATACTGCCGAAGCGCCTCTCTGGGCTACACCTAATTCTAGAATACTCAAATCTCTTACTACAGCTTCTGTGTGCCAACCTAAACATGGTTTCCCTTCAGTCATTTTTACGGCTTCCTCTTTTTAGGGGTTTCCGTATGTTATTCAAAACTGAAGACGTTGACAAGTGAATACAACTCCAAAGAAAATGTTATACATGCTTAATTATGTAACTGTAAGAATGCAAGAAGTCCTTGGTATAACTGAATATTTGGGTATAACTGAAAAGGCCTTTCACAGTATTTCGGAGGCTATTCCCTTTCCGATATTGAACAGAAAAAGGGAGATCTCTGGAGTGCTTGGGTGAAGGTGGTGAAGCATCTGGCTCTTGATTTTGCCTCAGGTCTGATCTCACGGTTCATGAGTTCAAGTCTTGCATCGGGGCGGAGCCTCTCTCTCCCTCTGCCTCTCCCTCGCTTGTGTGAAGCGTGTGCTAGCTCTCTCTCTCTCTCTCTCTCGTGCTCTCTCACTCTCTTTCTCAAAATAATAAATAAACTTTAAAAAAAGAAAAAGAAAAAAGGAGACTCCTGGGTAGGCCCCCGTCCCTCATCTTCATTTATTCTAAGTTAGTTTCTACTGCTTGTGTTCCCATTTCCCTCTTGGTGAGAAAATTAACGGATATGCTAAAAAATTTGCATGCGGTGTGACTCTGAGCCTTGTTTCCAAATTATTTTTGGACGTTGGTCCTGCATCATGCGTAATGATCTAGGTGACTTCAGGAGAATGTTCTCAGAGCGGAAAACAGCTGACAGGTGTAGGTGATCGGTCAGAGTCACATTGGTCAAGTCTAGGTAAGAAAAAGAAAAACAGCTGCTTGGGCCTCAAACTGGGCTTCCTTAATAACTAGGAAAATAGCATTCTTAACTCTTCTCTTCTGAGAGCTCACATAATCGCACCATGGGAAGGAGGAACAATTTAATGAAAGCTTTTACCTGCTGGCTGAAACTAACCAACCTATTTATAAACGGCTCTGAAATTTAAGCAGAAAGCTCTTACCTACTCCAAGTTCAAATGAGAGACCAAAGCAAACGAGTGAAGACACAAAGGCGAAGCACGCGCTGGGATGGGAAGCACTGAACGGACTGAGCAGAGGTGATCGTGTGACAGGTGATATTGGGAGAAGCCGTGGGAAGCCAGAAGACAGGGCCTTGGTCAAGGCTGACCTGAAATAGCCCTTGAGGGGAGTTACTGTTGCAGGTGGACAACATATTATGCCACGCTGAGTCAGTGGTTTTGCTCGTTCTGTTCCCAGCACCAAAGCCCGGCCCTCCTTCCCTCTGCCTCCCCGAGCTGGCACTACCCCACGAGGGCCCACATGCAGGCAGGACGTGCTGCGTGCCAGGCACTGTTTTCAGCTTCTCAAGTGAGGAACATGAGGCACAGAGATGGAACGGTAGTTGCCTACAAAACCTTCTAGAAAGTGGCAGACGTGGGATTCACAATTAGGCTGCCTGGCCTCCTGGTCTGTGCTCCCAGCCGCTATATGGCACGGCCGTCATGGAGAGATGCCTGGGTACTAAACTTACACAGAGTGCTGTCAACAGATAGGCGACACCCGGTCTGCAGGTGCGGGTGTAGGCAGACAGCATGCGCAGGGAGTTCTGCCTCTGCCTGGGAGGTAGCGGTTAGACCCTGAGGTCAAGGTCTGTGGGGCGAGTTTACAGCAGCCAGGACGGGGGGAGGGCTCATACGATAGAGACAGCAGAGTACCAAGTGAGGGGTGACGGGTGGGTGGACACTGCAGATGAACACCAGGAGATAGGGCAAGTTGGTGGGCGAGCTTTGCCGTGGGCATCTGGAAGGTGGATGCCCCTGAGGGTCAGAGAGGGACACAGTGCAGCAGTGACTCTCGGCGTGCCTGTCTAGGACCAGCCAGCAATCCAATGGGGCAGTAATGGAGTCTTGATTTGGGTCTGCAGTTAAGAGTGACCTGGACAAAGAGAGTGACGAATCCACAGAATGTGTACTCCTGGAGCAGCTGATTCACCTGAGAATAAGGACACTTGAGGAGAGGTGTGGCGTTGATCTGTCCCACTCAGGCCGAGGGCCCGGGACGCACAGGAATGAGAACACCCTTCCCCTGTGAAGTCTTTCATTGGGTCAGCAGTGCGGTTCCTACGCTTTGGTGTCTGAACTGCACCTCGGTCCTGTGGGGTCCCGTGGTTCCGGATACACAGGGTGCATGGTAACCTAACAGTCACTGAGCTAGCAAATGACGGAGACAGGGCTCGGACTCCAGTACCTGACTCCCATCCCGCTGCTTCTGCCGTTAACTTAGTGCTGTCTTCTCATCTCTACCTGGCTTACGTGTCCGTGTTCCCATGCATTTGTCATAAGGTGAGGCAGCCTTTAAAAAACTTTCCCTGGAAGCCTCTAGAGAAGGTTTCAGCTCCCTTCCTCGGCTCTGGTGGCTAGGTTTTTTTTTTTTTTTTCTTTCCTCAACATTAGAATATGCCCTTAAGCAAAGATTTCAAAATAGGCATTCTTAAAATCTGCTAAAAACAAAACGAGACTTCTGTTCCAGAGAGAGCCTGTCCTATTTGGGGAACTGCCTGAAAGTGAGCATCTGGCTGTTGTGACTGGCATGGTGATGTGAAGGGTGCCACAGACTTGGGCCGCTGACCTGGGTCCGAAATCAGATTCCACTGGATGTTTGCTACATAAACCTCATCTAGACGTCCGGCTTCCCAGAGCCTCAGCTGTTTCAACTGGAAAATGGAGTTAGTAACACAGGATTGTTCACTTGTATGGGGCAGCACTATGTACATAAATGTCAGGAGCGACCCCTCTCCTTTTGTACCTTTCCCTCCAGGCCAGGGAGTGAGCAACTCCCAAATGAAAAAGGAAGCAGGCACATTCTCCTGTCATTGAGAAGGCTGGGGCCGTGTGTTTAGGGTGCCTCCGGGGTCCTGCTGCTGGCCTGGGGCCTGCAGTCTGTCTGGCTCCGGCTCCTGGTGACCCGGCCTCCAGGGGCCTTTGAACAACAGCCATCACCATGCTTCTAGAAAGGCTCAGTGCTGGGAAGGGTCTGAGGGGCTGTGCTCCTTACATTCCGTGTGTTTTGAGTCCCACGGAGGAGACAGAAGGTGACAGGAAGTGAGAAGAGGGAGGAGAGGATAGAGAGCAGGAGGGCGTTCTAAAGTGGGTTTATTTCTCAAAAGTACAATGAGATTTAAGCCTTAACACATTCACCTGAACCCTAACACTGAAGTGCTGCCCTTTCTCGCTCAAGCCCCTACTGTCTGCAAACCCAAGGACTGCATAAATGTAATCCAACACACTATGTCCTATGTCCCTGCTTCACTTCGAGGGGATGTGGGAAATGGGGCAAGCTATGTTTTAGTTCTGCTCTTTCTTCTGTCTTTACATCCACTCACCGTGGGCAGCACAGATAAATAAGCGAGACCCCCAAACTTGCCCTGGGCATGAGTTTCGCCTCTCTGTCCCTCTCCCCCTTTACCGGCGATCGTAATAAATAACATGATTCCATATGTGTCTCCCAACATCTTCCTCACCCAGCCTGCCTGATGGTAAGAATTCATAAAACCAAACTGAAATTACTAAAAGTAGGTTAGTGCAAAGGTGGGAAATAGAACTTCTGAAATGATTCTAAAACAGTGTATGATTTGGGGATTTAGCCAAGCGAACCGACAAATTGGGCCATTCAAATGTATTACGCCAATATTTTCTCTGGCAAGAGACTGCTTGTTGGGTTTGCATTCAGTTTCACATCAGGACTTAATTCCTTGTTTTGAAAATGCTGGAGGAAAATTTTCCATTAGTTATATTTTACTAAGACCTGGTTCCCAAGGTTGGCCAATGCACATTACAATGTATAATTAAGCATAATTACATTAAAATATTAAACCATTATAAGCCATTAGAAATCATGAAATTTCTTGCATACAGTCATCTCATGAATTACTCCGGTGATTGTCAGACCCGTAATCAAGAGAATCTGCCCCCAAACGGCAGAGATTTCATTTCCAAATGCTACCGTGTACCCGGCAATCTGGGGGCTGGGCGGGGGGTGGTTTCATTAGAGCAGGTGTATTAGCAGAGCTTTTCCTCTAATGACACCCTTGGATGAACGCTGTGCCATAAATGGTCAAATTCTGACAGTAAGCAACATTATTTTAAAGCAATTAAAGCACAGATAGAATTTTGAGCTAGGTGATAACAGACAATGCCAGAAAGCAATTCTGTGACTGGTGAAGGGGCTCTGCATGATACATTCACCGTGCCTGCTGGTATCTTCCACATTTTTGGTTTTGTAAGAGGGAATGCAAATTATATTTAGCTCAAGTCAGTGTTTGAATTCAAATTCTTCAAAAAAAAATCTAGTTTCTATAATGTAGTTCAAAGCAATCTTGCTTACAAGTGCTCATTTGCTTGGCCAACTCTCTCTGCAGACAAGAAAGGTAAATGACAGGCTGGCTCCTAGACAAAACTATCATACATGTTGATTCACCAATAATGTCCAGAGCGATGAGGCTTCACTTTATGCATGTGAACATATGCTTATATATTTTTTCCTGACTTCAGTGTGTGTTGCAGTTTTATTTTTCAAGTAATGTAGATGGTCTGGATCAGTGAGTCTCCAGTCAGATGAGAATCACCTGTGGAGATTTTAAAATCTGGTGAGGCCCAAACCATTGAGGTCAGGATTTCTGAGCAGTGCTGACGGGAAGTGGGCACTGGTAATTTCACGAACGCCTGTCATGAAGGTTGAGAATCACTAGTCTGGAGTCATTGGCCTCTAACTCTCCTTTTCAGTGGGGTCTTTGTCTGGTTTTGGGATCAAGGTAGTGCAGTCTTCATAGAATGAGTTTGGAAGCTTTCCTTCCTTTTCTATTTTTTTTTTTTTGGAACATTGATCTGTCCTCATCCGTGGTATGTTCCCTCCTCACCAGTGGAATGTTCCTTACTTTCTTCCCGTGGGAGCTACTTTTTAACAAAAGCTCTGAAGGTAACTCTAATGGGCAAACACGAGGCAGGTTCACTCTGAGTACTCCTAGGTCCTAGCATAGGGTTTCAGACCCCATTGTCTATAGGGGCCAGGCAGTTGGGGGAGAGGCAACAGTGACATAGGTGGGGCCATGGTGAACTAGAGAGCATGCCCCTAATTTACAGGAGAAGACCTTCAGAGCCAGCCCACTGTGCCATCAGGAAAGGGCTGCCCAATTTTCAAGAGAAGCCAGACATCTGGCTTTCTATGCAAAAATCTGTTCCTTTCTAACTGCTTATAATGAATCAAAAATCTATGAAAACTCCGTGTTGGCCACACAAACATGTGGATGACCAAAAATGGCTTATAGATGCCAATTTATAATCTTTGAAACTGCACCATTCCCTGAACGTGAGCATAACTCCAATATGTGCAAAATGCAACATGAGAAATCTCTGGAAAGTGTTCATTTTTTACACAACACAGATAGGTCTATAATTGCTTGGTTGTAATTTGGTTGTGCTCTACAGAACCAAATAATGCAACTTACGTTAACAAGTCCTTAAAAAGTCTGCTAAATGATGGCGCACCTAGGTGGCTTGGTTGGTTGAACATCTGACTTTGGCTCAGGTCATGATCTCATGGTTCATGGGTTTGAGCCCTGTCTCAGGCTCTGTGCTGACAGCTCAGAGCCTAGAGCCTGCTTCAGATTCTGTCTCTCTCTCTCTCTCTCTCTTTGTCTCTCTCTCTCTCTGCCCCTCCCCTGCTCATGCTCAGTCTCTTTCTGTCTCAAAAATAAGTAAAATAAATAAACATTAAAAAAGAAGTTTGCTAAATGAAGGACAATTTAAACCTATAGGTATATAATCATTGTAAAGCAAAGCAAACATATAAATGGGACCAATTCACCCAACTTGACTCTAAGTCTTTTTTTTTTTTTTTTTAAGGAAGGCTTCAGGCCCAGTGCAGAGTCCAGCACAGGCCTGAACTCATGAGCCTGAGATCAAAACCTGAGCTGAGATTAAGAGTTGGACGCTTAACCGACTGAGTCACCCACGGACCCTGACTCTGTGAGTCCTAATGCAGAGCTTCTCACACTCTGCTGTGCAGTGCCGTTCATGTGGGAATACCACTAACACGCACAGGATGGACGGGGGGGCGCTGAGATTTGATAGTTAGTACAAGCTCTCAATCATGCTATTGTGATTGGCCTAAGGGCCATGTTTGAGAAGCAAAGGCTTAAATCACAGAAGCGGGCCATAATCACAAGACCTCGCAAACTAGAAGACTAGTTGGCCTTGAGGGGGCACCTGGTCTTTTGTCACTATGGTTGGCAGATACCAGGCACGCAATAAATACTTGCTCAGTGACAGAGTGAAGCATCAGTTTGGAGAGCTCCCACCCCAGGCCAAGCAAAGCGCCTGGGTAGGTGCCACTGGACGTGGGGATGACCAGACCAGAAGCGAGGCAAGTACGGGTCTCACAGTTCAGGTGGGGAAAACCCAGCCATCTGGACGGGTGGCAATGAGGTCAGCCTGCAGTTTCTCACCAAGATGCCATCAGAGAAATGCTCACGAGTGATAAACAGAGACTCACTTGGAAAGGTTTGGGGTCTATTTGGCCACGGGAACAGAAAGGCGTTCAAGCAGGGAAATGAGATGATCAAAGTAGGATTTTAAGAAGATTATTTTGATAGAGGCACCTAAGTGGTTCAGTTGGCTGAACATTCAACTTCAGCTCAGGTCATGATCTTGGGGTTCGTGAGTTTGAGCCCCGCGCCGGGTTTACTGCTGTCAGTATAGAGCCTTCTTGGGATCCTCCATCTGGAGGGCTGCTAAGAGGAGGTTCTCTGAGGGCTCTGGTTCAGAAACTAAGTTTCATAAAGTAGGAAGGTTACTGGTCCCGCTGAGTGCTGTGCTGTCAATTTCCCATTTCTGCTGCACAAAATAAATCCTCTAAAATGGCAACTGCTTGACTACTCTGCTCCTGCTTAAGTGCCTAGTTACAGATTCCTGAGAATCTTTTACCCAAAAAAAGCCATGCCTTCTTACAAGGAATAAACCTGAAGAAAACAAGAGAACAAAGGGAAGGCAATGTCTGGTTGCTATTAATTCACAAGGGGATTCACTGAAACATGATACACTGGAACCATTTTGTCGAAAAGAATGCACTTTGCTTTAGTGAAATCCAACCTCACCTCCCAACAAATGGAATTTAGTCACAAACCCGGAATTATGTTTCCTTATGGGAAAAAATAAAGGGCTGACGGTAAGAAAATGAACATACTCTACTCCCTGTATCTTGTCATTATCAGTCGGTTTATGTGCACGGATAGTAACATATCACATTTAGTAAATAAATGTGAGTTACGGTAGAGAGCTATGAACAATACAAGCCAGCAAGCTCTTTCCTTTAACAGGATGACACCACTTACAGAACCACAGCATTTTGGAGGTAGGAGGAGCTAAAACACCATTACTGCCTCACATTACTGTAATAAATAAATGTGCTGAAACACCATCCCTGTTCTTTCCCTGCTGGAATAAAGTAATCTTCCCATTTTTCCACAACAATGCATACTTCTGCCATAGGAGTTATTTTATTTTACTGTAGCCTACTGTTGAGGGAGAAGTAGGCATGGGTTTTTGGCTCAGAGAGGTCTGGGTTCCAATTCCACTACTGCAGAGTGAAGCTGTGTGACCTGGCATGTTACTTAACCTCTCTGAACCACACACTTCATCTTCCATAAAATACCATCTCATCTGAGAGAGCAAAGACAGCCATCAGTTCCACCTAGAGCATTATTATGCATCCTGAGCCCCGAAAGTCCATTGGATGCCTTGAGAATTCCTTTGAGCCTGCATTACATTTATATATTTACACACATACATATATATATTTGCAGCGAACGAAGATGGGATACCCTTCTGTCCCAGTGCTCACCAGTGGTACCTTTCACGGGACAATAGCAGTCAAGGATGCCATGAAGATGAAATGGGACATGCATGTACACATCATGGTACCTGGGATCGAATAAACAGCATATTCTTCCTCCCTAACGTACTCATCTCCTTTCCTCCCTCCTTCTCTGACCTCTCACACCTCTGTCTTCCCATCGCCATGGCCCGACATAGCAGGTCCCCTGAATGTGTCCTGCTGTTCTTTCCTCCTGGAGCGCCCCCTCTCCCCTTTGCTTGGCTAACTCAGGGAGTCTGGCGCAGCAGTACTTCTAGGCCGTTTCTGGTTCCCAGATACAGTTTAGGTTCCTCTCGCCTCCATCCATTCCTTTCATTCCCTTCAAGGCCATGTTATCCTTTTCTCTCCATTTCTCTTGTCTCTGTACTCACATGTGTAAAATCTGTCTATATTTTACATTACTATACGTGCAGGGCTAGCACAGTGCCTTGCACACATAGGCCCTTAATAAGTACATGTCAGCCAAAGGACTGGATAGATATTAAGTTTCTTTTTTTAGGGCAGAGTCTATTTCTCATTTGATCACCGAAATGTACAGGGCTTGGTGATTAATAGACCTTTAATAGGTCTGTTATTGACTTGAAGTGACTCTCCACAAGTCACACTGCAGGTTAGTCTCTTGACACTTATACCCTCTGTCTCTACCAGAGCTGCCTATCCTATTTACCTGTTTACTTATTCTCACACTTAAACTATTCTGGAACTAGAGCGGGGAAAGAAGAAACCTACAGAGGTAAAACAAAGAAAAATCACAGCCAGCATGTCAAAACACGGAGGGAACTACCTCAGTCAATACTACGTTAAATATCTATTTTTGAGAAAGAGACAGAATGCGAGTGGGGGAGAGGCAGAGAGATGGAGACACAGAATCTGAAGCAGGTTCCAGGCTCTGAGCTGCCAGTACAGAGCCCGACGCAGGGCTAGAACTCACAGACCGCGAGATCATGACCTGAGCGGAAGTCGGATGCTTAACCAACTGAGCCACCTAGGTGCCCCAAAACATTTTTAAATAAATTTAAAATACCAAGGAGTGGGGCGCCTGGGTGGTTCAGCTGGCTAATCATCTGACTCTTGATCTCAACTCAGGTCATAAACTCATGGTTTATGAGTTTGAGCCCTGTATCCAGCTTTGTGCTAACAGCATGGAGTCTGCTTGGAATTCTGTTTCTCCCTCTCTCCTTGCTCCTTCCTCACTTGTGAATGTGTACTTTCCCTCTCAAAATAAATGAACTTAAATTAATTAGTTAATTAAAATAGCAAGGAGTTACTAAAACATGCCCTTTACTTAGATAGCCACCTTTAAATATCTCTGCAATAACATTTTAATATATCAACTTCAGCCACATTAGAACTTTTGGGAATTACTTCTATTTAGCTGTAAAATATTAGATCATCTGATAAGTTCACCACTGGCTGTATCAGTCTGGGGCTGAATGGGCCACCCCTAGGAGGCAGACACCCTTGGCCTGGTTCTGCCCATGCATCGGTGGGGCTTTCTCTCATACCTCCACTCGTCTTCCTCCTTCTTATTCAGACACATCTACCATACCGCTGGGAGCTCCAGACTTTGCCAACAATACACTCGTTCACCCAAAGCTGTGCCAGGTGCTTGGAAGACAAACAAGACTTATTTTTTGCCTTCACAGAATTCATGATCCAGTAGGAAAGTAAGAGGTGCAAAGGATTCCTTGTGGCGATGCAATAACACAATGACAGGGTCATGTACCAAATTTAAGGATGGGCAAAGAGAAGATGATGGTGGGTCACGGAAACACCTGGGCTGGGTCTCCTACTGCCAGTGGGAGGAGCTTGGGGCCTTTCAAGCGGAGGGACGAGGACGTGCGCTGTGCTGAGGGGTCACGCATCCACCCTTGTTTTTTCCAACGGGAAGAAAACGTTCTAAGTAGATCTGGGGACAGGCCCAGCCCGGGAGGAAACGACTCGGAGCACTTTGTGTTCACGTTTCACCAAGCCAGTGCAGGTCTCCCCAAACTGAAGCGACAAGGGTTTAGATTCACTTCACTGAATCCGAAAGAGAACATGCCCACGGCTATATGTCGTGAAGCGGCATTTTATATCTCATCCTTTATTTCCAAACTAAAATATGATGGGCTCACCCGGGTACCTCTTTCAGAGCATGTTAATGTTTGTGTGTGTTTGCTCTTTTTCCATTTTCTTAGGATTAGGTGTAATCATAACTGTTCATTTATACCAGAAAAGGCTCACAATTCATAGCCCACTAAAAAAAAATAATAATAATTCCATTGGTAGATCCTTCAAACAAAAATTGTATAAAATTATGCATCAGTACAACCATGATATAATTCCTTTGGTTGTTTCAACCTATGTAGGAAAAATAATTATATGTGACATTGTGATTATAGTTGTTATTTTCTACAAGGACACAACATGAATAAAATGAATAAAAAGTGTTTTTTCCTTTTTTTTTTTAAACACTTATTTTTAAGAGACAGAGAGAGAGGGAGACAGAATCCGAAGCAGGTTCCAGGCTCTGAGCTGTCAGCACAGAGCCCAACGCTGGGCTCGAACCCACGAACCATGAGATCATGACCTGAGCAAGTCAGACACTTAACTGACTGAGCCACCCAGGCACCCCAAATACTGTTTATTCCTGTTAGTTTTTATTCAGACAGCACAAGAATGGAATTGGTAATAATCAAAGAAATTTATATGTGCTTCTAACTGATTAAAGTACTTACTGGGTCACTAAAAGATATGTTTTTGCATTAGGAAATTCTAGACGCTTACCTATTAGTTAAGTGAATGAATGAATAAGTTAGCAACTATAAAGAATCATGGCTCTAAGTGACATCAACGGAGCCTCAAAATGCCGGCAGCAGCTGAGGATACTGGTAGGAAGGTGAGGCCTCAGCTGCCCCCATTCATGCCTCCTCCTCTTCCAGGAAGATAAGCCCACTGTCTCCCCACCTCCTTGGTCCTGGTTCTGGTCCTGCAGCCCTTTCCCTGGGTTCTAAGAGCCACTGTGAGCCCCTGCCTCAGGCTCCTGAGAGCCCTCCCTTGGCTGTGGGGCTGGGTACCTGACCTTCTCCCGCACAAGATGGGAGCTGTGTGGATTCCCAGCCTGTGTCCATCTTGTCTACTGTTTAGCACAAAGGAGGCATTGGAAAAAAGTCTTATGTAGTGTCTCTCAGACAGCTTAGAACACCTTTTCCTAAGTTGCATGTAACAAACAGTTAAACATGGCACTTACTATGTGCCTCAGATACCTGCAACTCATTGTTCTAAGTTAAAAGTTTCTTTTTTCCTCCAAGTATCAACCGCTCAAAATTATCAACCCTATCATGGTGAGAAAATGGAACAGTGAGGGGTTGAGTAAGTTGCCTGAGGTTACAAAGGCAATGAGTAGGAGGAGGAGGGTTCGGATCCCAGCAGTGTGGGCTCAGACTCTGGTGGGCACTCACTCTGCTGAGCTGGCCCCTGCGGGGGGCGGTGGGGGGGTAAGGGGTCTGGGTTTCTCCAGTTGCAGGAACCCACCTCCTCCCGGCCCCGTCCTGTAGCAGCGCCACCTGCTGCGTGGTACATCGCTCTGCCCTAGCGTGGCCATGAATGCGCGCTGGGCCTTCCTTAGGTCGAAGTAACAGTGCCTCCTTGAACTATCCATTAGCCCCGGGTTCACTCTTTGGAATTGCCTTGAAATAGTCAATTTTCTCTTCCATATATAAAATCAGGATCTTATTGTACCTTTAGATGTCACACCTTTATAGGCCTTTACACATATTCAGGTGTTTTCCTCTCTACTAAGATAAGCTTCTCTCTCATCCTTCTGATCTAATGAGACTTTGTTATTATTAGAAGAGAGTGCATCCAGAAATGTGATTTTTCAAAAGCAGATTTAAGGCTACTTTAAAAATGGTTGGAAAATAGCTGATTCCCAACACCAGCTAGAGAAAACAAATGCATCCAGGAGGTCTCTGAGTTTGATGCCTCGCTTGACCGTCACCATCTGTGCTGTCTACGGGGGTGAACACACCATGCAGGGGTACAGCAAGGTAGAGATGCAGTCCAGGACTTATCAAATAAAGCAGCAGCAGGCTCACTGAATTTGATTAAATCCCAACTTCTTAGCACTGTGTGTCCCCCCAGGCCCCAGTGTTACCGTCCTGGGGAGCGAATGTTGGAGGCTGAACCCAGAACTTGCTTTTAAAAAAAATTCAGAACATTACGGATAGGCTAGTTTTGAAAAGTTATTTAGAAGATGGCCTTTGTTATTTATGAAAATACGAAGAATAGAGACTCAGAATTCAGCCAACGTGAAGGTAAAGCACACAAATTCTCAGGCAGTCCGGCAAGCACCTAGCTTTGCGCTTCTGCTCAAGTCTGAATAATCATCTCGCCATGTCACGAAGGCCTCACACTTCCGCAGACATAGAACTGAGCAGAGAGAGCGGAGGGGACGCAAAAGACACCTCTGACATTGTGAGAACAAGCGCAGTAAAATGAAAGAGAGGCTGAGAAACAGGAAAACGTAAACCTAAGGGGCCACGATTGGCGAGCGGCATGGAAAAGGAGGGGCTATGCAACGATTCCATTTACTCCAGGCACGTTGTTGTTTCAGTTATTTGGCATTTTCAATTTCCATTAAAGGAGAGCAGGAGATTTTCATGTATGAAACAGGCCAGGGCTAACACACCTGAGGAGCAGAGGCTGGATGAGAGCCCAGGAAAGGCATCTGCCCCTGCAGCTTTCTCAGGTGGGCTGGGTCTGTGCCCCATGCACTGCTATTTCATCACCTTGGCAATGGAGGCCAGACGAGGCTTTTCCACTGGGAAGAGCTGGGCCTGAAAGTTCCATTACCCGTGGATTAACATAAATGGAGATTATGGAGCACACTGAAGATGCCAGGAGCTATGCATTTTAAGACCAACAACTAAGAATCTGGAAAGTGGTCAGAAAGCACAGTGGGGACACCAAAGTTTTGAGGGGGTGGGGATGATGGGTAGCAGGGATATCTTAAAAGGAGCAGGACTTAGGCATTGTTGGATACTAAATTCACAGATCTTATAAATGGATAAAAGGAAGTAAAGCCAAAATCAGCTCTTAATAACTTAATTTTCCCTCCTGATTCCAACGTTGTTGAATGGTTGGTATCAGGGGATTTAAAAACTATTGGGGGATTAGAAAAACTAACTTAGGTGAGATGCATTTTAGAAATATAAAGAACCACAAAGATTTTTTCCCCAAGTTGTATTTTTCATTCACAAGTTAAAATAGAGGAATTTGTCCCTCCCCACAAGAGGAAAATAAACCAAACTAAAACCACAGATATAAAAGAGCAGCCAAAAAGCCATGGTCGCCACTCTGGCCCTAAATCTCTGCCCCGCTGGACTTTTCCACCCCCTTCCAGCTCTAAACTCTTCTTATTCAATGAGTGGCCAGGTTTGGTTGACCCTGCATCCTAAACGATTTGGTACTGTCAAATAAAAACCAAGTAAAGCTTTCTTTGTTCAAAAAGATTACTTGTAAGGGAGGAAGGCATTGTCACAACAGGTGGAAACTCTGACCATAATATAAGGAAAGTCTCAAGGGTTAGGCAAAAATGGCTTTTCTTTCATAGAGGGGAGAAAACAAGCTTCAAAAGACTGGGTGTGGGGAAGGGGATGGAAGGGAAAAGATCTGTCTACAGCTCAGAGAGGCCTGCTTGTTTTCCTGGAGGCCCTTAGGAAGGGATGTCTGCTGGCTCTGTTGAGTGAGTCTCAGTTTAGGGGCCTGAGGAAAGAAGAGAAACTTAACCCAACGTTGGTTAAGAGGCATCTTGTTCCCAGTTGAGCCAATCACTGATGAAGCAAAGAATGGGAATTTGGAGGGTCGGGTCTGGCTTTGTTATGGGTGAGCAAGGGTCCACTCTGGTGGTGCCTGTCTCCCCATTCTGTCCTCACTACCAGCATCCTACTCAGCCCCCATTTGCATGCAATGGCCTCTGTCTTCAAGCTCTTCTATTTCTGAATCTTCTCCAATCTGCTGTCAGAATTTTTCTCTGGCAAAAATCTATCCTTTGCATTCTCTCCAAAATTAAAACAAAAAAGACAAACAAATAATGACTGAATGAAAGTCATCCCCTAACTCTCTCCCATTAAGTCCAGGATGGCACCCCTTTGCATGGTGCTCAAGACTGTGGGCTCCCAGTCCACCCACCCCTTCTCTGTGACTCTCTTTCTCGAATGTGTCCTGTACTCCAGGGCAGCCAGTTTCCTGCTGAGTCCTGAAAATGCCTTCACTGTTCTGGTGTTGTGGGTTTTTTTTATTTTTTTTTGTTACCTATTTTGCCCCCAGGAATCTCTTTCCTCATATTTCTATTTGTTGAAGCATTACCCACTATTTAGGTATCTGCTACTGAAAATGTCTCTGATTCCTACAGAAAATGAATCTTTTGCTTTCTTCCAGACTTTTTGCTTTGTACCCATAAAGTAGCCCTTGTCCCATGTTACCTTGTATCTATAATAGTTGTTTCCATTTCTGAACCCCCTGCTAAGCAAGAACAGCTTCTCTTCTGTACACCCTATGTTCCTAACCGAGGTGCTAGACTTCATGAAGATGGGTTGAGTGGAATAAAAGAAAAGAGAATGTGGTTTTATGATAGTATTTCAAACATGATAATCTAAGAAATGTGGCTGTGGGCATGGAGCCATACAAAACAGCAAAGAAAATGAACAAACAGAACAGGAGAGATTCCATTTTCAGTGGGACTAGGAGGTAAACGTATTCCCCAGATTCCATTATATATAAGAGGAGCCAGAAGCAACAGTGATTTCCAGTTGTGCAGAGGCATGGGAGGAAAGAAGGGCCCAGAGATGGCTGGCCTTCATAAGTATCCGACCACAGAATGTTTTGTTTTGGCAAGATGGGTGCCAGACCTGGAGGGAGCAGGGCTGGTGGAAGAAGCCCTCCTGGACTCAGGTCGGTTCAGAGGTAGAGAAACCAGAACTACACAAAAAATAATTCAGATGGGCCACATCTTCAGTAAGCAATTTGTCTCCATGTCAGGCAAGAAAAAGAAAACCTTTAGTTGTGAAGCCTGAACCTCAATTCCCATTACTCTGGAGGGGTGTGCAAAGAGCTAGTCCAAAAAAATCCAACCTATTCAGTAATGAATGATCTAAACAGAAAGAAAAGAAAAAGAATTAGTCCACTGTTGTGCAAAAGATGCTCTGAGGAAAATGTGGAGGAGACCAACAGAAGCTATTATAGATTTAAAAATGCAAGCAGGAGGGGAGCCTGGGTGGCTCAGTAGGTTAAGCGTCGGACTTCTGCCCAGGTCATGATCTCACAGCTTTTGAATTCCAGCCTCCCATCGGGGTCTGTGCTGACAGTTCAGAGCCTGAAGCCTGCTTCACATTCTGTGTCTCCAGTCTCTCTGCTCCCCGCCTCCCCCCTCCCCCCCACCCCTGCTCATGCTCAGTCTCTCTCTTTCTCAAAAATAAGTAAACATTAAAAAAAATTTTTAAATGCAAGCAGGAAAAATGTTACCACTGAGGAGATGCAAAAAGTAATGAGACATATTGACATGCATTAAGAAACACAAAACAAAACTCATTGAAGCTATACCTCTATGAATGAAGAACACAAAGTAGGAATGCAATAATTCAAGGAAGAGATGGCAATGGATAGGAGGAAAGGCAAATCTCAAGAGAGAAGCAGAAGAAAAAAATAAAACCATCACAGGAATGAAGAAGAAACAGTAAGGAGCAGAAATGAAGAGTAAATCTTTTATAATACAGAGCAAGTGGCATAAAAGACAAACCTAAGAAATGTAGGCAAAACAAAATTGAAGGAGATCTAGCAAATGCATAATCAGCATGTCTGAGGAAAAACTGAAATAATAAAACAAAACCAATATTTAATAGTAATAAAAACAACTGTTTCCTGAACACTTAGAACCTATATACTTGAATATACTTGAAATACTGAAAGGTACATTATGTACCAGTTTAGGTGAATCGAAATTCAATAACAAGGTATATGTTAGTAAAGTCATTGGAGTTTGGAGGTAAGCCCTCATTTGGGCAGCCAGGTGAGCCCCACGTATCTCCTCAAAACCTTCAAAAACAGAACACAGGAGTGCCCTCGGGGAGGATGGTGGGGAGGAGGTGCCAAGGGCCCATCACTTCATCCAGATGGTCCTTGCACCAGCCGACTCTGCCTGATTCCGACCTTATGACCATTTTAGAACTCTGGAATCTATTTGAAGACTTCTACCTTCCAGGGGAAGGCTTAGACAGCAAGTCACTGTGAGTTTTGGTCAACTTGAGCTATTAGCGTGGCAGTGGCTCCCCATTTCCCAGCCTCTGGCCTGACGCTGGGCAGCTGAGCCCACACTCTGGGAGTGGCTTGCACGTGACTGGAAGGAGCCAGTCCAGGCAATATGGACCCTGTCCACTAAGTACCAAAGAACTATGTTGCGATCACTGATTACTGCTTCTGACTGTGGAAGTGCAGGCACAGAGGGAGCCTCTGTTGTTGAAATCTCACTGGCTGAAGTGGCTTCCAGGACTGTTAAAGAAAACCATGCCTTAAACATGTCCCCCCCTTTTCCCTTTTGGAAGACATTTGAGGATTAAGACATCCAAAAGTAATTGCATAGAAAACAGAATTTATAAAGTCACTGAACATGCCCAGAGTAAAACGCAGGCTCAGAAAAGACCTGAAAAGACCTTAAGTTGATACCTCAGGCTGATGTCCAGTACAGAAACACCCTACAGCAATTAAAAACAAACAAAAAAAGAAGAGCAAACCCTAGGTAAGGGGGAAATTCTTATCAAAAGAGGTACCATGTTATAAAATTCAAATGTATAGTTTTCAATGACAAAATAATTACAAGGCATACAAAGAAATAGGAAAATATGACCCATTCAGAGAAAACAAATAGAAAATGTTCCTAAGACTAGATGACAGACTTTCTAGACAAAGACATTTGAAAAATTTCTTAAAAATATTCAAAGAGCTAAAGGAAGACAGGGACAAAGTCAAGAAAACAATTTATACACAAAATGAAAATATCAATAAAGAGACAGAAATCAAAAAGGAACTAAAAAGAAATCCTGAACCTGAAATGTGCAATAATTAAAGTGAATAAAATGCTGGATGGATTAAAAAACAGATTTGAGTAGCCAGAAAAAAAAGTTCTAAATGTGAAGATAGGTCAATGGATGGGACGCCTGGATGGCTCATTCAGTTAGGCTTCTGATTTTGGCTCAGGTCATGATCTCATGGCTCATGAGTTCAAGCCCATGTCAGGCTCTGTGCTGACAGCTCAGAGTCTGGAGCCTGCTTCAGATTCTCTCTCTCTCTCTCTCTCTCTCTCTGCCCCTCCCCTGATCATGTTCTGTCTCTTTTTTCTAAAAAAATAAGTAAACATTAAAAAAAAGAAAAATAAAATAGGCCAATGGAAACTATAAAGTCTGAGAAACACATAAAAAATATAGAAGAAAAGTGAACAGGATCTAAGGGACCTGTAGTACAGCATCAAATGGACCAATGTACATACTGTGGGAGTCCCAAAGGGAAAGAGAGAGACAGAGAGAGAGATTGGAGATGGGGCTGGAGTGGGGAGATTTAGAGACAGAGATAGAGCTAGATAGAGTAAAAGTGAGTGCGCACTCAAGAGAGAAGTAATGGATTAAAGCCTCCCAAATTTGATGAAAGATTGTGGATCTACAAACCTAAGAATCCGAATAAAACCTGAATAAGATAAATTCTAAGAGACCCATACTGAGACACACTGTAATCAAACTATTAAAAGACAAGGATAAAGAAAGAACCCTGGAAACCCAGAGGAAAGTAGCTCATCATGCACAAGGGGTCTTCGAGAAGATTATCAGAGGGTTTTTCAGCTGATACCTTGCAGACCAGAAGGCGGTATGATAATAAATTTAAAGTGCTGTAAGGAGAAAAAGAAAACTGTCATCTGAGAATTCTACATCTGACAAATCTGTCTTTCAAAAATTGGGAGATATTAAGACATTCCCAGACAAAGAAAAGCTGAGAGGATTAATTACCACTAGGCTTGCCCTACAAGAAGTTCTAAAAGGAGTCCCTCGAGTTGAAATGAAAGGATGATAGACAGTAACTAAAAGGCATACAAAAATATAAAGTTATCTGGTAAAGGATAAACACATAGAGAAATATATAATAACAAGTATTACTGTATTTTTGTTTATAATTATATTTCTTATGTAATATATGATTTAAACAACTAATGTATCAAAATGATTAGTCCAAGATTTTGAATATACAATATAGAAAGATGTAATTCATGATATCAATAACTCAAAGGTGGGGAAGATGGAGCTGTAAAGTAGCAGAATGTTTATTAAGTTGTTATAATTTCAAATTAGAGTGTTAGAATATTAAGATGTTAAATGTAATCTTCATGGTAACCAAAAGAAACTACCGAGTATATACAAAAAAAAATTAAAAGTGAATTAAAATCCTCACAACAAATAACAACTAAACACAAAAGAAGACAATAATGTGGGAAATCAGGGGCAGGCACACAGCAAAGAAACAGCAAATGGCAGAAGTAAGCCCCTCGTTATCAATAATTACTTAAAAGTGTAAGTGGATTAAACCCTCCAATCGAAAGACAAGATTGGCAGAATTAAAAAATATGAAACAACTATGTGGTGTCCATAAGAGACTCATTTTAGACCCAAAGACAGAAATATGTTGAAAGTGAAAAGATGGGAAAACGTATTCCATGTTAATCGTACTCTTTGAGCCGGGTGGCAATACTAATAAAGGATAAAATAGATTTAAAATTTAAAAAAGTTATGAGACAAAGAATGGCATTATATACTAATAAAAGGTTCAATAATGCAGGAAGATATAAAAATGATAAATAGTAATGCAACTAAGGACACACTATCAAAATATTTGAAGCAGAAACTGACAGAATTGAAGGGAGAACTAGACAGTTCTATAATAATAATTGAAGACTTCAATACTCCTCTTACATAATGGATAAAACAACCAAACAGAAGATAAGTAAGGAACGAGAGGACTTGAACAACACAATAAACCAACAAGATCTACAAGATATAAAAATCATTCTAACCCATAACAGAAGACACATTCTTCTGAAGTGTACCTGGAACATGTTCCAAGACAGACCACATATTAGATCACAAATAATATCTCAATAAATCTTATAAGATAGATATCATACAAAATATATTTTCTGACTACAACAGGATGGAATTAAAAGTTATTAATAGCAGGAAAACTGAAAAATTCAAAAATGTGTGGAAATGAGCACACTCTTAAATGATCAATGTGTCAAATAGGACTCACAAAAGAAATCATAAAACAGAGACAAATTTAAATGAAAATACAATATCCCAAAAGGTTATGGGATGCAGCAAAACCAGTGCTAAGAGAAAACTTCATAGCTGTAAATATTGGCATACAGAAAAAGAAAGACTTCAAATTAGCAATCTAACTAAAATTTAAGAAACTAGGAAAAGAATAGCAAACAACTCAAAACTAACAGAAGGAAGAAAATAATAAAGATTAGAGTGCAGACAAATAAAACAGAGAAGAAAAGATCAATGAAACCAAGAGTTGATTTTCAGAAGATTCAAGTTACTAAATCAGAAATGAAAGTGGGGACACTACTACCAACTCTACAGAAATAAAAAGGATTATAAGAGAGTACTATGAATAATTGTATGTCCACAAACTAGATAATATAGGTGAAATGGAAAAATTCTTAGAAACACAAAACCTGCCGAGGTTGAATCAGGAATAAGTAAAAAATTTGAATAGACCCATAACTAGTTAAGGAAACTGATTCAGTAATCAAAACTTCTTGACAAAGAAAAGCCCTGGACCAAGATGGCTTGACTGGTGAATTCTACCGAACACTGAGAGAACTTAATCGGTTCTTCTCCAACTTTACCAACAAAATTAAGGAGGTGGGCACACTTCCTAACTCATAGGAAGATGTCCAAACTAAAAAAGAATAATTGTAAATACATGATCTTCTATGTAGAAAACCCTAAAGAAATTCTGGGGCACCTGGGTAGTTCAGTCAGGTAAGCATCCAACTCTCAATGTCAGCTCAGGTCATGATCTCACAGTTTCTGGATGGAACCCTGCATCAGGCTTTGCACTAACAGTGCTGAGTCTGCTTGGGATTCACTCTTCCTCTGTCTCTGCCTCTTCTCCACTTGCACAAAAATGCACTCTCTCTCTCTCAAAGTAAATAAAGAAACTTTTTTTTTTAAAGAAAACCTTAAAGAAATCCTATAGTGTACATTGATGACTGAATCAACAAACAGAATGTACTGGATACATACAGTTAAATATTATTTAACCATAAAAAAGAATGAAATAATGATACATACTTCAATGTGAAAGAATCCTGAAGACATAATGCAAAGTGAACTAAGCCAGATATAAAAGTATACATACTATATGATTCCATTTATATGAGATATCTAGAATAGCCAAATAAATAGAAACAGAAAGTACAACAGTGGTAACGTAGGGGCTTTGGGGAATGGGAATGGGAATTAATTGATTTAATGATTCAGTTTGGAATGATGAGAAAATTCTGAAGATGCATGGTTGTGATGATCACACAACACTGTGAATATACTTAATGCGACTGAATTGTGTACTTAAAAATGGTTAAAGTGATGGGGCACCTGGGTGACTTAGTCGGTTAAGTGTCCAACTTCGGCTCAGGTCATGATCTCGTAGTTCATGAGTTTGAGCCCCGTGCTGGGCTCTGTGCTGACAGCTCAGAGCCTGGAGCCTGCTTTGGATTCTGTCTCTCTCTCTCTCAAAAATAAATAAGTGTAAAAAATCTTTAAAAAATGGTTAAAGTGGTAAATTTTGTGCTGTGTATATTTAACTGTAATGATTTTTTAAAAAGAAAACTAGAAGACAGTGGAGCTACATCTGTAACATACTCAAGGAAACAAATTTCAAAAGGCTTTTATGTTTGGATGAATTATCTGTCAAATATATAGTCTACAGACATATTTTGATGTTGAGTTGAGACTGTGGGTAACTCTGATCTGAAAAAAAGAAGCAGCTAAGGGGGATGGAATGATTTAGTGCTCTGACAATGGAGAACACAGGAAAAGGGAGGGGGAATAAGGTGAAAAGCAGAATAAGTTCCTTTATCCAAGTAACAGAAGTACACACATTTAACAGTCCAAAGGTAAGCATCAGATATGATAATATTATTGATTAAAGCCTGGTGTGAAGGGGAGAAGGAGAAAACATACTATTTTTTTCATTGCTTATAGTAAGAAATAAGTAGAAAATTTCTTTTGTAAGAAAGATAAAAGTTTCATATAAATTTATAATGATGACCATTTGAACAAAAATAAATCTTGTTAATTTCAGAAGAATCACACAAAAATGTCAGAGTAATCAGATCATATATAAAAGTCATGAAAAGATAATGACAGAAAATAAGATATAGTAGGCGGAAAACACAGAAGCAGAGAACACTGTAAGCTACTTAGGCTTAGCTTTAGGTAAATACATTTGAAGAGCAGACTAACAGGATGGTTTTCTAGGAAAGTATAATTTACGAAAACTTCTCTTAGAGGAAATAGAAAATCTAAACAGATTTTTTTTCCATAGAAGAAAGAGACAATGGTATGAAAAACTTCCCTCTTCATGCCTGGCAAAGGTCCAGTTCACTAAATTGTGTACTTAAAAAGGTCTAGGTGGATTCTTAGGGGAGTCCTACCAAATTGTTTGAGGAGAAAATACCCCAGTGCAGGAAAAAGGGAAAACTTTCAAATTTTTTATGAACCAAGTATAATATTGATATCCATATCTGACAGAGGACATGTAGATACATTATCAAGAAAAATGATTCTTGTTTATTAATATCAAAGCCAAAATTTAAATAAATTACTGACATGCAAATTACATATCATGAGAATACAATGTTTATCCCCAAAACGCAAGGACAATTTAGTAACAGGAAATTTATTCATATCAAAAAGTCTAAGAAGAAAAAGTTGTGATCATCTATCTCCATAGATTTTTAAAAGGGATTAACTGAAATTCAAATAAACATTATTGATAAAAACAGTCAATGGAGGAATTGATTGGCGTGGTTCCTTAACAAAAGAAAATATCTATACCTTGAAGCCAACTTTTATTTGGGTAGCATTAGAGTAATTTTATAGAGTAATTTTAAATAAAACTCTGGACAAGAATGATACCACCCATCACCATTACTGCTGATTATGGGTACCTTGTCCTACTGGGACCCAAGCCAACACAATTAGATCAGAGAAAGATATGAGAGATGTAACATTAACAAAGCAGAAGTTAAATCTATCATTACTGCAGATGGTATCACTGTAAATCCAGAAAGTCATGAGAACCAACACACTCCAACGAAAAATAAGAAAAGTTTGTAAACCGGCAGTGTATGAAGTTAAAACGCCGAGAGCAAAAGCCCTCATAACATACAGGTTACCACCATCTGGAAGATACAGTGGAAGGGCCAAGCTACAACAGTCCAATACACAGAAAGACATTCAAGAAGAAATGTGTACGACTTGTTGAAGAAAAACTAAAAAGACTTCTGAAGGACACCAAGGAAGACTCCAGTAAATGAAAAGACAGCATGTCCCTATAGAAGAATTATCAACATAGGGCACCTCGGTGGCTCAGTCGATTAAGTGTCCGACTTAGGCTCAGGTCATGATCTCACTGCTTGTGGGTTCGCGCCGTGTCAGGCTCTGTGTCAACAGCTCAGAGACTGTAGCCTGCTTCAGATTCTGTGTCTGCCTCTTTCTCTGCCCCTCCCCGACTCATATTCTATCTCTCAAAAATGAATAAATGTTAAAAAATTTTTCTTAAAAAAAAAGAAAAATCAACATCATAAAGGTCTCACATCTATCTAAGTGACTCACATACATTTCCCACAACCTCAATAAAACCACCGACAAGCTAATTTTGAAGTCTGTGTGGAAAACAAACCAAACAAACAGGAGCAGCGATGAAGTGTGACTGACCAACCGGATGTTAGAACATTTTGTGAGACTTCAGTAATTAAAAGGATGCAGACTGACTGATGAGAATAAGAAGTCCATAAATAGACCAAGTACTTATGGAAATTTAGAGCATGTGAAGGTGACATCCCAGATTAGGGAAGAAATGGAGCAGCCCACTGAATCAGGTGGGTAAACTTCTGAATCAAAGCCAAATAAAATAAAGGTAGATTCATAGCTGACATGACATAGAGGATACATTCCAAATAAATGCAAGATTTAATGTAAAAAAATAAAAGCCCATAAAAGGAGTAGAATAAAATATAACAGGATCTTGTCATGACATGGGAAAGGGCTTTTTACCTATGTTATGTTATATAATCTGAAAGAAATGAAAATAATTGATAAATGAGGGCAAGGTGAACCTAAGCTAACCAACCAGCCAAATAAACATAATACCCATAAGCAAAATGAAAAAACTGGAAAAAAAAACCCAAAACAAAACTGGGAACAAATATACGCAAATCCAATCATGGAGCCAGGGCTAATTTCCTAAAATCCACAAAGATAAAGAGCTCTTTGAAATTGGAAGGAAAAAGACTAACATGGCAACAGAAAACCTGGCAAAGTTCATGAAAGGGAAAACGAATGATTCTTAAACATATGAAGAAAGGTCCAAGCTCACTCACAATAAAAATGCAAATTAAAATTATACCGATGTGGCGTTTTTCAATTACCATATTGGCAAAAGTCTAAATGTTTGATAACAGACTTTGTTGGTATTGAGAACCAGGCATCCTCAGAAATTGCTGGGAAGAGTGTAGATCAGTATATTTGCTTGTTGGGCAAGTTGACAGATGTATATTTCCATTCATTCAGCCATTCTATTTCGGGGAATTTACTGTGTAGCCCTCCTAGCAAATGTGCAGGATAACATCCATGCATGGTTACTCGTGTAGCACTGTTTGAACCGATGAAAGACTAGGAACAGCCTGACCGTCCACAGCAGAGGGTTGGTTTTACAGTGGAACGCTACTGTCCAGGCACCGAGAAGAGGCTTTATATACAAATGGGGAAAATCCCCAGGCTACATTGTTGAGTGAAAAAAATCCAAATGCATATGACATACTACTTACTGTGTTAAAAATAAGGAGGTGGGATACAAAATATATTTATATTCACTTGTATATGTATAAAGAAACTCTAGGAGGATGCACGAGAAGTGAAGAGTGGGGATCTGTCTGGAGGGGAAGTTTGCGTAGATGGAGTGGGTGTGAGACTTCTCACTGTGTACCTTTTTATACATTTTAAAATGTTCATACCATGTAAATATACTACCTATTCAAAAGTAACATTAAAACGGCAAAAAATGCAAAGAAAGTTAGGTGTTATGCCTTGCTTTATCATAAGACTTGTAGAATAGGTCCTTTCTTTATTTCGTGATTTAGAAAATTCTGTATAGATGCATGACTGTTTTTTTTTAAATCTCGGTGGACTGGTGGACATGGGGATCTATCCTGGTAGTCCTGGGGGCACTGCTCACACCTCCTCTCAGTGACCCCATGTCTGTCTTCCCCACAGCAAGGCTGTGACCTTGCCTTAATTTTGGTTTCCACTGTAGTAGGGGGACGGGTCCATCTGTATCTAACAGAGATGATGTGGGCTCCTCAACACTGAAAGAATACAAGCTGGTGCAAATTTCCATCCAAGTGTTTGAATTCTGTATAAATTCCCAAACTTGGTGCTGTTTGTTACAATTTGGCCTTCCTCTTTGGCCAGTCCATTCACAAAACTGGAGGTTTACTCACTCTACTGAGGAGGCACTAGTTAGTCTGTGTGTTCGCTGACTGACAGAAACCGTTTCAGACAAACAAGAGACCTATTTCTACCTCCCTTAGGAAACTCTTTCAGGGTTTAGCAGTGCTCAGTGGGGTAGGCAGAGAATTCTTTCTTATAAGCCATAGACATTAGTGACTATCAGCACAAGCCCTAGGGCAGGGTGCCACGCTGGGAGGCAGGGAGTGTGGGCAAGGACAGGGGCCTGGGACTTCTGCCCTGGCTGGGCAGTTGGGCAAGCAAGGCCTGGATGTCTGTGGTGACAGAAAAGTACGGGTGGTAGAGTCAGTTCAGGAGGGGGCCCCAGGCTGTCAGCAGCAAGTCAAGCCTTAGAAGAGCAACAACCAGGCCAGAAGGAGGCTGGGCTCCAACCCCCAAGTAGAACGCCATGGACTGGGTGAGGACCTTAGGGTCAGGGCCAAGGAGAGTCCCCAGGAATCTCTCAGTTCCTACCAGGCCTCTCTGACTCACCTTATTGTAACCCTTGTGTTTCCAAAGCAGATGGACAAGTCAATGTTCTGGAAGCCAACTAAAGTGCAAGTACTCAAGAACGCTTAGTGCATCCTTCATCTTTGATGGTTAAATTGATTTAATTTACTGCATTCCTAATTAAAACAAAGAAAAAAGTTGCCCTTCATCTCTTATGTGGGTCAGCTACGGCCTAAGAATCTTATTTTAGTTAGTTCCTTAGTTATTTCTTATCCAGAACAACAACAACAACAACAACAACAACAACAACAACAAACCAAAAAAAGCAAAAAAACAAAAACAAAACAAAACAAACCCCACACATTCCGGTCCTTCATTCCAGTCCTTATTTTTGGCTCTTTAGGATCGGTATTTGCCTTCTCTACCCTCATCATGTTTTCTGTGACTCTTAAATTCTAGTTTGGACTAGCTATTCAATGAGGTTTGTTTGCTTGTTTGGGGCTTTTTTTGGAAGATGGTAAATTGAAAGTAATACATTTCTGATTAAGAAGCCTCTGCTCTCTCTTTTTAAGACAGGCATTAAAATTTAAAAGCTAGAACATGGAATATGAAGTGCTAATGAAAATGTCACCAAGTGAGAGTTTGGATTTTAAAACGTTGCTAATCTAATAAGAAATACAGGATGAATGTAAGGGGTGAAATAGCTCTGATATGATATGTTTTATGCCTTTGAAATGTCCTCCAAATTTCACATAAAAAAATCATGTGTGACTCATTTTGATCAGTGATGACTCAATCATTAAAAAAAAAATCAAATCTGAACAAGTACGTTGGAAAGCAACCTCTCTGAAGCTGGCGTGAGTGGTTCCCACAGTCAAAGCCACTTGCGTTTGGAGACTTAACACTGCACCATTTCTCTTGTAAGACAGATCCGGTTTCAATCTGCGTTTCTTCAGTTTTTATCAGTGTTGGCCTAGATTTCCAAAGCTGAGCTAAAATGGAAATATTCTTTTCCCCCTTTAACCCATCTGTCTCCTTTTATTTACATAATATAATATATTTTCCCTGAATAATTGTAAGTTTTTTTTAAAGGCAAAATGGAAGTAAAATAAATGAAAAATTTTCACCACAAAGGGGAACATGGCATCTTTTCTTTGGATTTATGCCCACCTGGATCTCACAATGAGTCCAAATTCAATAAAAATTAGTATGAGGGCAGGCTCTAAAGCAACAAGGCGTTTGGCTAAGGCGCTGTCAATTTAGAACCTCATTTGTCAAGTGACTCGTGACTCCTCCCCAAAGAGAGAATGAAGGAATAATTCTGAAAGCCTACTAATGTTGGCCTCCATATCCTAAAGAGAGGAAAGCAGGCTGCCTAATTACTCCGCTAAGTGCCAGCATGGGAAGGGTTTACAATTATGCAGGCTCTGTTGTTACTGCTGCCCAACAAAATAATTTATCAAGTTACGGTGTCTCATTGAGGGAACCAAAAAGCACATTACCAGCAAGAAATGATTTCTAAAGAAGACTTAATTACTACTATATGTGTTTTTAATGTTGGCTGCAAAGACAAGGAAAGACAAGCTCAAGTGGCATGTGATGAGCCCTCATTTAGTCTATTTAGAAAGATACATATTAGCATATTTAGAAAGATACAAAAAAATAAAGAGAGATCAAGAGGTAGAAACAGATTCTCTTGTCATCTCAAAATAATTGCAGTATTTGCTGGTGAGGTCACAGTTTCTGCAGCCTGATAACCTGATAAAGATAGTTCTACAGATTTCAAATGAAAATTAGCAGAGGGGACGGGTGACGAGTCACTGTGTAAGGATGTTGATCCTGTTGTACTTTGATCCACATCTGAAGTGTTACCTAATCTATTTTCATACTTCCTGGTTGCCAAGACTCTTTAACTCCCCACTTAATCTATTCACAATGAACCACTCCTCCCTACCCCACTGGCCAGTATTTATTTCCCTTTGTAAAGGCAGCAACGCACCCTTTGGGTGTTCTGCCACATCTTTGCCATCTTCAGTGAGCAAGTGCTCATTAGCTACTGCCTGAGCGGCTCAGGGTAAACACAGTGGCTTTGACGGATGCTATTGACCTCTTAGAGGGACCAGAGGCCAGACTCTTTCCCTGTGTTCATAGTACCTTATAATAACACAAATACATAGTACAAAATAACAGAATTTTTGGCCAAAGGAGAATTGTCGAAGGGATTTATTTATTTATTTTTTAATTTATTTTTGAGAGACAGAGGCAGAGCACAAGCAAAGGAGAGGCAGAGAGAGAAGGAGACAGAGAATCCGAACCAGGCTCCAGTCTCTGAGTGGTCAGCACAGAGGCTGACACGGGGCTCGAACTGACCAACCATGAGGTCATGACCTGAGCAGAAGTTGGAAGCTTAACTGACTGAGCCACCCAGGCGCCTAGAGTTGAAGTGATTTTTTTTTTTTAAGGAAAAACCATCATTCTGTCTTTAAACAATGGCGTGGGCTGCTTTTCTAGTTCTCCTTAATAGTAAACTTTGCTTCTGGGTAGAAACCCTTTCTTTTGTCCTCTGGCTTGAATCACATTAAAATCAAGTTTCTCCTTAAAAGAGATTTTTGGTCACTCCCCAGATGCGCAGGTTGGGCATTTCAAGTCCCAGTTCAGGAACCCGCATTGCAGTGCCGCTTACCCAGCATGGAGATAAACAGATTAGAGGGAAGGCAGGCCGGGTGAGGAAAAGCTCTCCTGAAGAGCTGTCAGGAAGGACACAGCAAGTGCACTGGGAAATTTAAAGTTATATTTATTTGCCTGTCAATGAAATAAAGATTGGGGGGAGGAAACACCTCATGAAACAAGGCAAATTGTCACGAAGGTAATAGAGAAGAATTGCAGGTTTCAAGCCCTGGGCAGAGAAAATAAGTTCTGAAAACATAACAGGATCTGATTTTTGACATCGGTTTTGCCAGAATTCCTCTGGATTAGCTATTTTCCTTTATTGATTAGTGGTCACCACGTGCAAGTATTTTGCCAACAGGAAAACACTAATGACCCTGGCCTTGTCACTTTAAACTCTGTAAAAGCCCGTGAGAACACATGTAGTCTCTCGCGGATCTATCCCTTCTGTAGATATGCTGCTCGTTCCTCTCCATGCAAGCTCGGCCCCCTTGTTCCATCTCTAATCTGCTCTCCTGGCTCCTGGTTCCTTTCCTCTTCCCTTCTTCCATCTTCCTCATCCATGTGGTGGCCAGAGATCTGCACTGCTGCTCCTCAGGCCCGAGGAGACGTAGGGGCCAAGTGCGTCACTTGTCAATGAAATAAACACACACTGTCTCTTGTAAAGGGAACCAAACCAGCAAAAGGCTGCAGTCCCCACCTGTGGGGCCCCTGCACGTTCAAGTCTGATGCCAGGGGAAATGTCCTGGCTCAGAATGACTTTCAGTGAATACCTAGGGGCAGGCACTGGCAGGCAAACACCTGCCTACCCCCCTCCCCTGCCTCAGTGCCGGGAGAGAGCTTTTAAAATGTGGAACATAATAGCGAAAGGGAAATACATTTGCTCCTTTTCTGTGCCAGCTTTCTCTCCTTCCAGCTTCTTGCATTATCTTTTTTCCCCCTAACTTCTCAGTTGTAATTGGCTAGAGCACCAGTCTTGCGCTAGTTCAGAATGGAAGGTGGGAAAACCTTTAAGTTAAATACTTTGTCTCCTTCACTGCTCCATGAAGGTGAGGCTCTGTGCTCACCCTCTGCTTTCCCAGCTGTTTTCTCTTTTCCAAGACCTTCCTGTTTCTCGTGGCCAGCCTGAGGGCAGTGGCCCAGGGAGTCCGTCTGTGGAGGCTGCCTGAGGCCACAGTCAGAGACTTTCTTCTAGTCCCAGTTGCAAATCCAACGTGACCTTAAATCACAGACTTCATTATTCTAGGCCTCAATTTTGTCTTTGATAATAAAGCTTAATATTCTCTGCTCCTTCTTCCTCACATGGAACTACTGCTCACCTGGGTGGCTAGTGTGCTAACATCACTTTAATGGTGCTGTATAAAGGATACAGTTTACACAAATACAATGCATCTTTAAAATAAAATACTTGGTGTGGCACTTCCCCTATCATCTCTGACAATTTCACATACAATCAATGAATCCCTTGGATGTGGTCCTTCTTTTTAAAGATTTATTTCTACAGAAGCTACTTTTTCAGTAAACACATCATCCACACATCCATCATCCATCCATCCTCCAGACAAAATGTTACAGCACACCAAGTGACACAGCAGTGACAAGACAGTATGAGGAGATCTATGACAGGGGAAGCAGAGGTTGCTATGGTGGCAGGAAAGGGTGCCCCAGCCAAACCTTGAGGTCAGAGAGGGCTGACAGGCATGTGAAGTCAAAACTGGGACCTAAATCTAGATCAGCAGGAGTTAGCCAGGGAGGGGTGAGTGTGCATGTGACAGAGAGGGTGCCTGTGGGCACCAGCGAAGGGAGAGGCCAAGTGGCCAGAGGACCAGGGAGAAATCTTACAGCAGAGAGGCCACTGTGGCTGCCATGCAGTGCAGGGGAGGACAGCAGGAGAGGACAACAGGGGAGATGAACAGGAAGGAGAGGATAGAAGGGAATGCATGAGTAAGGGTTTATATAAGAAAACTTGACTTTATCCTCAGAGCAATGGGGATGTTTTGAAGAGCTCTAGCAGAAACATGACATGACTATATTTGACTTTTGAAGAGAATGCCTTTGGCTTGTAGTGTAAAGAATGGATTAGGAAGGGCCATGGTGGGCAGAAGACAAACAAGGAGGTCACTGTATCAGGTCAGAAATCTTGGTCCTTTGGATTCAGGTAATCACCGTAGGAACGGAAGGAAGTGGGTGGTATAAAAATCAATAGGCAGAATTAATAGGACTCAAAAAACAGTAGGATGGTGTTGATAAAAGACAGACAAGCCACTGCTCTTACTTGGTTTCTGGCTTCTACTTGGTGGGAAGGGGTGCCATCCACTGACACAGATACGGAGGTGCCCGGGAGCATGTAAGTGGAGTGTCTGGCAAGCAGCTGAGTTTCTGGGTCTGGCGGTCAGGAGAGAGATGTGGGCTGGAGATAGGGATAGATTTCAAAGAGTTCAGTTCCGTGGACAGATTACTCATGAAAGCCATGCAGTAAGTGCTATCCCACACATGGAATGCATAAAGAAAGAAGAGGTAAGTCCTGAGAAAGGAGGGGCTCTGAAGAACTTGAACTTCAATGGTGGGCAGAGGCAGAAGAATCTGGAAGGAAGCCCCAGAATGAGAGGCTGGTGATGTGGGAGGGGAGCCAGGTAAACACGGTGCTGGTGAAGCTTCTACAGAGGAAGGTGGTCAACCATGTTCAGCGCTGTCCAGAGCTAAGGCCTGAAGCCAGATGGGGCGCCTGGGTGGCTCAGTCAGTTAAGCATACGACTCTTGATTTTGGCGCAGGTCATGATCTCACAGTTTGTGAGTTTGAGCCCCATACTGGACTCTGTGCTGACAGCATGGAGCCTACTTGGGATTTTCTCTCTTCCTTTCTCTCTGCCCCTCCCCTGCTCTCATGTGTGCACACTTGTGGTCTCTCTCAGAAGGAATAAATAAACATTAAAAAACCACATATGTGAAGCAAGATGCTTCTCTCAACACTGTGCCCCAAAATGTGGAACTTGGATTTCTGTATCCCAGAAGCAATGGGAGAAGGCCTGTCCTCAATGCCTTCCCTGACTCTGTGTCCTCTGGAATTTCTGCTGTCCTCTCCAGCCCGAAGTGATTCTCCTCACCTAATTTTTACAGGCACACTACTTTCTGCATTGGACATTGGGAGTTTAAAAACACATAAAGTAGGGTCCTCAAGAAGGGAGAGCATTTACATAAAAATAAATCACAACTATACTGAATATAATCTAGACTGAGTGTCCTACGTATGTTACAGAGGATAAGTGCTCCCCAGGTGCTCCTCTGGGGTAGTCAGGAAAGGGCCCCCAGGCAGAAAGATTGACATGGGGTCGTGAAGGTCATGGCTTAAAAACACTTGAGTCACGTGAACATTCTAGGTAGGCCTATCGCTGGATGCAAAGGTGGGGAGTTGGGACTATGCATAGTTTATCTGGAGAAGGAGAAACAGGGGACCAGGAAGGGTCATTGCTGGAGAATTTGGAAGGGGCCAGAATCAGGTGGGTCTTGAAAGACAGCTGGGATTTTGAATTTCATCCTGCGGATAATGGGATGGGTCACTCCTTCAACATCATTCAGCTCTTACCTGCATAATCTCATCCGTGTGACCATGGCCCTAATTTCTTTGAAAGTACTTTGCAGGTAGGGGCCACGTCTTTCTAATCTTTATTCACAGGGCCTAGATCAGTGCTTCTAACTCAAGTATTCTTCATCTGGATGGAACTGCAAAGATGATTTTGCAGCCTATGAAGGACTGGAATGGAGGCACCCAGCTCAGCTGGAACCAGTAAGAGGACACTCACTGTCCTCTGGGAGAACGGCCACGGCATTCGGTGGGGCCCGGGCTGTGATTCTGAGAGCTCCCCCGGCTCCGTCCTTGTTCATGTCGCTCCTTCTGACCTGGGCTTCTTTTTTTTTTTAATGTTTTATTAATTTTTGATACAGGAGAGACAGAGCATGAGAGGGGGAGGGTCAGAGAGAGAAGGAGACACAGAACTGGAAGCAGGCTCCAGGCTCTGAGCTAGCCGTCAGCACAGAGCCTGACGCGGGGCTCGAACCCACGAATGTGAGATCTGACCTGAGCTGAAGTCGGAGGTTTAACTGACTGAGCCACCCAGGCGCCCCCGACCTGGGCTTCTTGTACTCTACCAGCAATGAAGCAACAATGAAATATTCACCACAGTCAGGAACAGAGTGAGGGAAGAGGCAAAATGGTGGCTATGGCACAGTTCTTGCCTACAAGATGCGTGCACAGTGTGGTGGGAACAAGTGAAGAGGCCATTTTCTTGGGGGGCGCTAAGTCAATAATACTGGTAATGAGTGCAGGCAAGTTGCCTTCTCTCAGCACAGAATTGAGGGGCAGGGGCAGAGCTGTGGCTGCAGGGGAGCCCATGTGGGAAGTTGCCTGGTGGGTGAGAGGTGTGAGGTGGGCAGCTGACACCCTCCCCAGGCAGAGCTGAGGCACAGTGTGCACAGGGTGGGGCGGCAAATGGCCCATCTGAGCTGGAATCCGGGGGGTGAAGCCCCCAGACTCTCCGAGGTACAAAGGCAACAGGTGAACACACTCACCCTCAGCGGGATCCTGGTCCTGCCCATTCTAGAAGTCTGGCAAAAAAAAAAAAAAAAAAAAAAGAGAACAACCACAGGCACTATGTGACCTCAAAAGAAGACTGCACATCCTCTGTCAGAGGGAGATTTATTTCAAAAGCTGATGTTGAAAGAAATGTGTGAAATGGATTTAAATACCCTTTAAATGCTAACGGACAGTTCCGGGCCTGTTGGTGATGAGACCCTTCTCAGGAAGTTATCCTGTGGGAGACGCTGGCCCCGCAGCAGCCTCAGAGAGAGGAAAACAATCTACTCTTGATTGACACTGAGTCACGGAGCAGCAGCTGTGGAATTTTATTTACTTTTTCTAGATTTTACACTGTAATTTAAAACGATAAATATATGTTATGTCACAAAACACTATGGTCTATTCAATACACATTTTCTGAATTGTGCCAGGCACTGAAGTAAGGGTTGGGATACAAAAGTGAAGATAACCCCATCCCTGCTACAGAGACCCCTGGACAGTAAGTAGCCCCTAACAACACACAGCACAGGGACAAGAGAGAGGTGAGCACAGCCTGTGCAGCAGAGAAACGGATGCGGAGCACTGGGAACAGGAAAAGGTGTGCAGAGGAAAGCTTAATGCACTGGCCTTCAAAGTGCCACCATGTTGGTCTGGGAGTTGACTGGAGAGCTTATAAATGATGCCACACCAGGACCGCACTCTAGCCCTACTGCATCTGAATCCCTGGGGTGGGGGTGTTGGGAATTGGACTTTTTCAGATGTTCCAGGGTTTTCCTCATGCACATTAAACTTTATAAGCCACTGTTTTAGGAGATAAGTAAGTCAGAAGATGGGCAAAGGGAATTGCAGTGGAAGTGACACTGTGGAGATGTGGAAGGGACAGACATGGCTAGGGCACTGGATGCACTGGCAATGTTAAAGACAGAGAACTACGAGGATCCCAACAAGTCGCCCATAGCTGTGCACGTTAATTAATAATTTAACATTATCTCAGGGACCCTGAACTAACTGAAACCAACTTGTTGACATTCTGACCGTGGTGTGAAAGTGAGTGATAGAAAATTCATGGTATTACCTCTAAGGATTGAAGTACTCAGTTCAGATCACCCACTACATGAAGAACGTGCCTGGAGGACACAGCTCTTTTCCCAAGGAAATAAAATGTAATAAAGAGATATTCCCCAGACCTTTTGATTAGAATTACATTTCATAGCACATGGCTTCACACGCATTTCAGTTGTTGCCCAGACAGCCATAGATTTGATATTTTAAATTACAGCTCCGTAAGTATACCCGGCTGGTAAAGTGGAGGCCCAGGGAAAAGGAGCCTATTACACAATATTATGCAGCATCAAAATTGTGGATGATAAAGATGATCCAGTACTAGGGAATCACTCTGTGCATGAAGGTAACAGGGCAAATAATTCCCTCAGATTGTATTAAAAAGAGTTTTCTAGTACAATGGCTGCCCCTTTGGTTCTTAATAGTGTATTGCCGTTGTAGCGGAGACAAATGATAAATTATATATCAGGCCATAGTTCAGAAACTTCTGAACCAGAATAAAGAGGTCTTTTATGTAGACCAGGCTGAAGTTGTAATTTTAGTCACATTCAGGAGATCCTTTTTTTCTTGTCTTCAGGTATACTCATTGAAGCAGCATTGAATAAATGCAACTTAAGTCCATTCGAATTATACAACAGCTACTATCTCTTGACACCTCCTAGGTGCCACGCTTCATAGAGGTCATTTATATCCCTCCATTAAATCGTCCGGATAGTTTTGTGCAGTGTGGTATTATCTACACTTTTCTAGAGAAGGAAATTAAGGTTCCCAGACGATAGGTAATTTCTCCAAGATAAAAAGGCTAATTAGTGGCAGAACCAAGTCCAAGGCTGGAGCACCTTATGTTGGCTCCCTCTACTTTTTAAAGGTCAACTCAAGTCTTCCAGATGAAGTGAGCCACTTCCTTTTCTGTGCTAATTTGGATGGTGTATGTGTTTCTATTTCTGTGCCTATTGTGGGATACTTATTTATAAGCCTTGCTTCTTTATAAGATTATGAGTTCCTTGAAGGCAGGATGCTGATTTTCTTGTCTATCGCTGCATTCCCAGGGAGCAGCATTTGTTCACTGAGTTTCCTGAATGCCGACTGTGTGCTACATGCTAAATAGGGGCTGCAGTAGAGGGGTGGATCAGAGGGACATAGTCCCTGCCCCATGGAGCTCACATTCTAAGGAGAATGGACAGTTAAACAAGCATCATAAAATAAATAGAGCAGAACAAATGCTGTGCTAGGAGAAGTATAGTGATTGTAGGGATGAAAGAGCAGCACTGCCTATCCTACTGAGGGAAGGAGGCAGGGGAGGGAGCTTGTGGTGACAGGGGAAAGAGGGAAGATGTGTAGGAAGAGGTGAGAGGGTTGATTTGGATTTAGCCAGGTATTGGGTGGAAGTGAGGAGGCAGAGGAGAAGGTTCTAGAGAGAAGAAACAGTATGTGCGAAGACAAAAGGTGAAAGGAAAAATGTGAGGGAGGCTGGAGATGTGAGCAAGGACCAGATCATGAAGGTCCTTGAACGTTTATTATGCTGAGGTCACTGGAAAGACTGATAAAGGGACTTAAGCACCGAGTGACATGATTGGAGTTGAAAGTCACTTTAACAACAAAGGAAAGAATGACATGTGTAGGAGTAAGCAGAAAGGCAGGAAGACCAGGGAAGAAGACACAGTGTTGTAGGGGAGGTGAGAGGCTGGTGGCTGGACCAGGGTCATGACGGTGTGCATGGTGGGAAGACTTTGGGTACAGAATCAATAGGTCTGGATATAAGGTGATTAGGGAGAGAGAGGAGTCGTAAAAGACCCTAGGTTTATGGCTTGGGCAAGTGGACAGGCTGTAGAGCCATGTTCTGGTTTAGGCCCAGAGGAGAAGATAATGAGTTTAGTCCGTGGACTACCTTCCTTTGGAGTGCAGGTGCTCACTAGGCAGATGGAGGGCAAGAGTGGGACTGGAGCTGGAGACAGAACTTTGGAAGTTACCAACTGTAAGACTGAATGAGATGAACTTATGTTGGCTCCTACAGACTGGGAGAGAGGAGAGCTCCAGGGAATAATATTTAAAGTAAGATAGGGGGAAAAGAGGCAGCAAAGGACCTGGAGAAAGGAGGGGATGCCAGAGAGAAGAAAATCTAGGACAGTATGTCTAAGAAGCCAGAATGGGATTTTTCAAGAGGTGGGAGTGGTTTCACAAGGCCAAACACTTGTCCCCCGGTCAAGTTAGTAAAGCCCTGAAAGTGTCCAATACACTTTGCAATGAGGAGGCCAGCGCTCACCTCCAGCAGGAGAGCAGTGCCAAGGCCCTAAGGCCCCTGGGAGCAGCGCGAGCCAGCCTGCGGTGTGCTGAGGAGCTCCTTAGTGGCAAAGGCACATCTTGAACCCAAGTCTCTCTGAAATCCTGCACATGATAAACCTTTAGTTTTTCTATTCAATCTATTTCCCTGTAGCTGTGGGAGATGCTGCCAACAGGTCTACCCACCGTTAGAATGACACCTGAGCAAATCAGAAAGGGAAAATGGAAAAATGGACTGAGGGAGACAAAGAGCAAGGACCATGAGTCACTGTTTTCAAAGACAGAATCTGTCCTTACAATTCCCTTTTGTTGGCTGGAGCAGGAGATGCTCTCTGGTGGAGGAGGAGACCCTGCCTTTCATGGCACTGCCCGCGCTGCAGTGACTAAATAGCAGTATTCAGACTACTCCAGAGGCGTGAACAAAGGGCAAAACATTGATCTTTAGGGCATCTGTCAAATCTCATTCAGTACAGACAAATGGTAAAGGAGAGCATGGTCTTGGTTCTCCTGTAAATTTTCTCAGCCTCCTCTGCTGGCTCTCCCTCTCCACCCCACTTTCCTCTGCTCTTCTTGGCCCTTCCTCTGGGCTTTCCCCCTTCTCTTAAACCACTCCCTGCTAACCTTCTAGCCACCTCCTACCTTTCTACCTGGAGGATTTATAAAGCACCTCCCAGGAGCCCCATTGTGATGGTGATTTTGCTAAGATGAATCAATACAATCAAGCAGATGACTGTCATTTATTCCCAAGCTTACATCTGTCACCCCCTCTATAAATCCCAAATGTTGAATCATCTCAGATGTAGCTTGTGAGTTGTGAGCCCTTAAGCTAATTTCTCCTAGGCATTTTCTCTCCGGAATTTTTCTTTGTAGGAAACCTGAAATTCAGCATGTCCCAAACTGGCTGTATTGGTTTCACCATAAAATCTATTTTAAAAATATTTTTAATGTTAATTTATTCTTGACAGAAAGAGGGAGAGAGAGAAAGTGCATATAGAAGTGAGTGAGGGAAGGGCAGAGAGAGATGGAGACACAGAATCTGAACAGAATCCAGGCTCTGAGCTGTCAGCACAGAGCCCGATGCAGGGCTCAAACTCACAAACTATGAGATCATGACCTGAGCAGAAGTCAGAAGCTTAACTGACTGTGCCATGCAGGCAACACAATGAAATCTCTTTTTTATTTAACATCTGACTGCTAGAGTCCTCGAGGTCACGTGTAACTACTCTACTGCCTTGCCCCTATGTTAAACTGCAACTCAGCCCCTTCGAGTCATCCTCTACAGTATTGAGCAGTCTGCTGTCCCATTCCTACCACCCCGTCTGACTTCAAACCTTCACTCTCTCTTACCCAAACCACAAGAAAGCCTCTGACCTATGTGTCCTTGTTCCTGGTCCTACTCTCACCCATTAACCTTTGCAAGGCTTTTAAACTTTTTGTTCAAAAACACAGGTCTGATCATGTGCTTCATGGACAAGTTTATAAACTTTCAATGATCCCTACTGTCAACAGTTGAGGCTCTTTAGCACTGCTCCAAATCTCTTTAAAAATCTACCTCTACAATCTCATCATCTACCCGTGTGCCATGCACATGTGTAGGCATTTCCCACGGAATCCCAACAACACCTCTGGGAGATAGGTACTATACTCTCTGGTTGCTTGGCAGAAATGGGGGATTAGAGGATGAAGCGATCCGGCTGAGGGTCAAGGCATTGAACCCACTTTGTCTATTTCACGTTTGACTGTCCTTCACTTCATGTGAAGTCCACACGTATCACTGAACACGCCCGCGTTCTGTTGGGAGAGCACAGCTGTCACTCCCTGCAGGCAGATGCGCACAGCAGTGAGTGACTCCTGAGTCTTGCTGCTCCCTCCTTGTCACCCTCATTTCCAATCTGGTGACTGTGCCTAAACATCTTGGGCCCCTCAGGCATCTGGTTATTCCCTGGTGAAACCAGGGCACCTGAATGCTGTGAGGTTTCAGTGAGATTACAGACACCAGCCACTTCGGCGGTGAGCCTGGGGGTGGTCAGGGCTCCAGGCAGGTAGGGCCACTATCTGGGCACCGTCCTGTTCCTTCCTGGGTTCCTGGTAAAAGTGTTGCTATATGGAGAGCTTAAAAGAAATCATTTCTGTGGCTAGACATGCTGACTTCTGTGGGAGAGGATACACTGGAACAGTTGCTCTGATTAGCTTTGGGGTGACAATAAAAATGAGAAAAAATGAGAAATGTGGAAAATGGTCTTTGCATTCGAGTGCACTGATTCAAGATTTGCAGAAAGATAAAAGAAACCTTTATTTTTTTTATAGTCCTTAAACCTCAAATGGAAAAGAAAGTAAAAATCTACAGAAAACGTCAGCCTCATTTTCCTTTTGATAGAGCACAGAAGATTCCAGTGGAAAATGTAGTCTGATGGCATGGTAAGTGGCTGATTTCCTATGGAAAATTTAGCTTATACTTCACATGTACTTTAAAAAATAAAAAAAGTAAAATTAATTGGGATCATATAACTCACCATGCTACTAGTATTTGTTAAGTACCACTTTTTGCCAAGCAGCATGCAAGATATTGTGGGAAATACTTCAGAATAAGGCAGGAGGCTGTAATCTATTAAAAATGTTTGGAGTAAGTACTTAAAGTAATTGTTACTGAAAACTATTTTCATATAAAAAAGACAATAACAATAAACAATGTGCCAGGCACAGGGCTGTACCTTTTCCACATCATCTCACCTGGTCCTCAGTCACGCTGGGGAGAATGATTTTCCTTCAGTTCCCAGGTGAAATCTGAGGCTCAGAGGAGAGAAGAAACTTGCTTGAATGTGTGTAGTTTACCAGCGGCGGACTTCCGATTTGAACCCAATGTGCTTTCCATTCCCGCACAACGCCAATGCTGATACATAATGACTACACTTTTAACAAGTCTGCTCCTCTCATTTTAAAACTCTACCAGTGTGGGGGCACCTGGGTGGCTCAGTCGGTTAAGCATCTGACTTCAGCTCAGGTCATGATCTCACCGTTTGTGAGTCTGAGCCCCGCATTGAGCTCTGTGCTGACAGCTCAGAGCCTGGAGCTTCAGATCCTGTGTCTCCCCCCGTCTCTCTCTCTGCTCCTCCCCTCTCTAATGCTCTGTCTCTGTCTCCAAATTAGACAAATATTTAAAAAAAATTTTTAAAAATATACCAGTATAGCTTATTTATACCATATTTCCCATTATGGAAAAAGTCACCCTGAGATTAAATATAAAGGTACCCCCACTTTATGCAATAGACATATCCCTGAAAAGTTATCCATAAACCAACATTTTTGTAATGGTATGCCATTTTTGTTGTACTGGTATTTTTGCATACCACAGATTTATAAAGACAAACTCTCGATTTCTCATTTATACAGAACTGCTAATTGTCACAACTCTCTTGCAAATTCCTCCTCATTTCTTAACTGACAGCACTCTGGTGCAATGCTCACAGCTACTCTAACTTATTTATTTTGAACTGGGTAGGTGCTCATCTATTAGAATTCCATGAAATGGGGGCATTTTTATGCATTTTTTGTAAAGTTAATAATCCCAATGTAATTGGGGGTTCTTAATTTCCATCTCCTGCCATTTCTCACACACACACCCAGGAGATGGCAATTTCCAGCCATTTTTATATTACAAATACAGCATTTACATTTACATAAATGGCTTTTCAGGGCAAAAAATACAAAATGGATCTGTCATTGTTATTTGCTAATATATTCAGGATTCTGCCTTGCTAAAGCCCAGAGAGACAAAATAACATGAAACCCACTTACCTTTTCCCCTCTAAAGTGTGCTAGCTGAAAGATGCCATCACATAAATAGTGTCTCTGCTAATTAATTAGTGCTGACCATATTCATTTTTCTAAACTAAGTAATGTAACCAAATAATGTAATTTATATATTTTTTGCCCTACTCTAGTTAAAACTAAAAAGGCCAGGATAAACTCAGCTGAAGAACGTTTCTTACAATGATTCCTTTTTTCTAATTACTCAAATCAATGGGTATTAAAAAAAAACCCTTCATATCCAGTTTGGTTGTTGGTTTTACACAATAGGGTGGCTAATTAAAACTACTGCACATTCTGGCACATTCCAGTATGCAGTTTATGATTGTGAAAAAGTCACAAACTTGAAAATAAAGTTCAGTACGTCTCCTGCATTTAGCTAAATAATCACAGAGGGTGTTCAAAAATAATTTCTATTCCTCTCTTCCAAGCAGCTTCTTCTCTTTTCCCTGCTTACTCATAAATGTCCATAAATGTTCTGCAGGGTGATCCAACTCATGCGGGTCCCTCAGCAACGTGGAGGGCATTCAAAAGCAGGTCTCTGGTTTGCTTCTGATGAATACAAAAGGAACAAAGTCCTGGAAAAAAAGGGGGGGCATTCCAAAACACTCCAGAATAATTAGCTAAGCAATCACTGGATATCTGCAACATTGATCTTCCAGGTAAATGTGACAAGTATATACTTTAAAGCCACTGCTCATTGGTTGAGAAGAGTGTACCTTTTGTCTGTCCTTGATGGGCTCTCTAAATTCAAGGAGGGCATCCACTTTCCCATCCCTCACCCCACAGTCTTCGCTCATTCAAAGAAACCCAAGCTTCATATGGTCTTTTCAAAATGAATCAGAACCTCGAGCTAAGTCTGGATCTTTCCATGCTGTTAGCATTGGATTAGCCCATTTGTGGATCCATGCACTCCAGTTTTTGATGTTTCTAAAATTCACTCCGTTTTATTCTCCCAGATCTGTACTATGTGCAGTTTCATACTGCTCTTTAGTTTCAGGCCTCCTACTTAAAGTGTTGGTGGCTATTTTGCCTGTCATCTATCTGACGTCAGGTAGGATAACAACTGTTGGTTATACAGCATCACTTAAGTTACGTCAGCTGCAGATAAACAAGAATGTAGTTCAGTCCGCAGATCCATCATGTTATTACTGACTTCTTTCATGTGGCCTTTCCTTTTATCAGCTCTTTCTGCAAGGGCCTTACACAGAGATGTAAAAACAGAGCAGGAGTCAAATCTTACATCAGAGGAAAGAAAAAGAAGTGGTATATATAATTTAAAAGAAATCATGGCCATTGTCCCCTTTGACTATTATTTCAAATAGAGTCTACTTTGCTTCCTTAAAATATTTTATAAGCCTTCACACAGCTTTCTGATACCAGTGTCTTATCCCTAGGTCTACCTGCCTTACATTATTTAACATTTTCCAATTGCAAAGGATTTTGCAAGAGGTAAGTGTTAATCCTTCACTGTCTGAGAAGGTGGCTGACAAACTGCAGGAGGCAGTCTGGTGGATTTATGGTTTGCTAACGGCAGCAACTGATTAAAAACCTAAGGTCGTGGGTTCTTATCCCAGCTGGCCCTTCAATCAGTCAGAGAAGCATGGGAGAGATCATGAAACCCATCCAGTTTCCTCAGCTAAAATACCATATTGGGATCGGAAGAACCACAGCGAGGAATGGTGTCAACACAAAGGGCTATTTAGTGCGGACTCATAATAATGACCATCGAGGATGATTACAAATATAAGGAGCTGACTATCTAATATTAATAGTTATATTAGATGCTAGCTAATTGAATATTTAGTAATATTTACATTCAAAAAATTTAAAAATAATTTTAATATTTACTTAATTTTGAGAGAGAGAGAGACAGAATGTGAGGCGGGGAGGTGCAGAGAGAGAGAGAGAGAGTGAGAGAATCCAAAGCAGGTTCTAGGCTCTGAGCTATCAGCACTGAGTCAGTCATGAGGCTCAAACTGGACGAGAGAGAGAGAGAGAGAGAGAGACTGTGTGTGTGCAAGGGAGGGGCCGAGAGAGGGAGACACAGAATCTGAAGCAGGCTCCAGGCTCTGAGCTGTCAGCACAGAGCCCGATGCGGGGCTCAGACTCATGAACTGCAATATCATGACCTGAGCTGAAGTCAGATGCTTAACCGACAGAGCCACCCAGGCACCTCATAAATTTAAAATTTCAAAGTAGAGAAGTTAAACGATTTGCCAAGAGTACAACAAACCAGTTTCTAGAGCTAAGAGTCTATCCCTACCTTCTTACATTACTTTCCCTTACTCTGTATTCAATTTAACTACAATAAAACTAAGATGATCAATCCTTTCTTAAGCAGGAATCTTAGTGAACAGCTAATGTCCATGCAGAGGAGACCTAGGAGGATTCTGATAGTGGAGACTGCCCTAAGCAAAGTTCTAGAGAAAGGGAACGATTTGGTTTCTCGCAAGATTGCCAATTTTCAGATGAGACCACAGCAGAACACACTCAGTATTAAAATAACACTTCATATATTTTTAACTGGGTAATTTTAATCTTTGGCAACTTACACGTTTTTTTTTTTCTTTTTGAAAGTTAAACAGAATCTGTAAGGACACCAATAAAATCAAAGCTTAAATTACTGAAGCTGTGACCACATCCTATTCCATGTTCTTTACTACTAAACAAATATGAGAAATGAATTATTGTAATTTCTTTCAGTAAGTAAGGGACTAACCAAACAAAAATTATGATAAAAACACAGGTAGAATTAAGCGCAAGTGGTGACAGGGTTCTTGTTGGGCACACGGGAGAGGTGGCTCTGGCCATCTCAAAAAATCCCCTCCTATGTGCCAGAGAGAATGCTTGCATATACTGTCCAAAAGTCATGAAGCTACTTCAGTAAAGGGAATATGAGAATAAAATAGCTTAGTAAGTAAAATGGTCATTATTCGTAGATTACATGTTCATCCACCTGGAGAACACAAAACAATTACATGGAGAAATTACAAATAAGGAGAGAATTTGACTCAGTGGTAGGGTCTAATTAATGTACAGAAATTGACAGGTTTTACATACAAACAATGCTAGCCAGAGGGCATCGATGAACAAATGATTTCATCTGTTGTAGCAACAAAAATAATAAAATGTCTAGGAATGAACGTCATAAGATGTCTATGATTTCCACATAAAGAAAACTAAAAAACACTACGAAGAAATAAGAAACATTTGAGCAGGAAAGGCTTATTACACTTAGCTTCATAAAGGGGCAAATTCAAAGTTAAATCATAAATTTAATACAATCTTGGTAAGACTACCAACAGGATTTTGTTTTTGAACCAGAAAAATTGATACTAATGTTGGAAAGATGAATGAGCAAGAGTATCTGGGGAAATTCTAAAAAGGAAGAGCGTTAAGAGAGACAAAGTTCCTCTTCAGATTTTAAGATCTTGTACAGTGCTACAGCAGTTAAGACAATGTGGCACTAAAACATGAACAGATAGGCGTATCGGTGCAAATAAACCAAAGTACCTAAGAGAATTTAACAGACCATATAATATGATAAAGGTGGATTTTGAGCCAGTGGGGAAAAGATGGCCTATTTAACTAGTACAGTAGAAAAAAGGAAAGTTAAATCACTAACTCACACCTCACATGGATATAAATTCCAAATGGAGCAGTACTTCTAACTAAAAAAAAAAAAAAATGAAGCAATAAAACAAGAAACCGATGTAGATTTCTTTTTAAGGAAACAAAAGCCCCTTAACGTGATACAAAATTAGAAGCCACAAAGAAGACGGATATATTTGAATACAGAAAATATATTAAAAGCCCCAAAAGTGCTGTTAACAAGTCCAAAGACAAATGATAAACTTAAAAGCAATATTTAACAATTTGCAATACAGAAAATTTCCCTATATATACACATAGAGCCACAATTAGATAGAAAAATGGAAACAAGATTTAAACAAGGGTTCCCAGAAACATGAATACAAATGGCACTTGAAATATGAAAAGATGCTCACTCTCACTTTTAATCCTATTTCTAAGCCTATTTGATTAGTGTAGATGAACAAATTCCTCAACACAATATGTACAAGGAAAGATCCTCTCACACACTGCCCATGGGACTATACAGGTACAATTTATGGAGATCAGTGAGGCATTATCTAAAAGGTACATCCCACTGATGTATCCTACAGACTCCCAGAAATGTTAAATGATAAACATAGAACATTCTGTAAAGCGTTCTTTACACAGCAAACACTGAAAACCGCTGAGACTGCTGTTGACAGGGAGCTGGGTCAAATAAATTACGTCCACGTGGTGTAAAAAGGGCGAGGAAGCATCACATGAGCTGATACGAACCGTCTGTCAAGTTTTGTTGCGAAATGAAGAGAGAGAGGTGTTTAACAGTATACACGGCACACTGTCACTTGTATGGATACACAACACACACTGAAGTACGGAGAGAGTTAAGTCTGGAGAGACACACAGGAGAGGGTCGGCATAATCACCCTGGGGAGGGAAGCTGGCTCCGGAGGACTGGAGCGGGGGGGGGGGGGGGGGGG
>NC_043713.1:54166267-54301383 GCF_006229205.1 Suricata suricatta
CTTTTAGCTTTCTAAAAATCTGAGTGATAGAGCCAGTAGCTAGCAAAAAGCCAAGTCCGGGAGAATTAACACCATTAGACGGAAGTGCGCAGACCACAGGCATATGTACATTTACTGACTGTTTCTCAAGTGTTACTTTTCATTTTTTTACTAAAAGCAAATGAAGTATTCCATTTGTTTTCAGAAAGAAGAGCTTTTATGGAGGGGAGGGAAGGCAACGCAAATTCGCTTTTTATTCAGCTGGCTTCCCGTCTCAGACTTGCTTATGCTTCTTCTAACATCAGCTGGAGCATTGCAAGTTTATTGCAGAGAAGAGAGAAAAGGAAAAAAATAAAAAATAATCTTTTTGATTCTTGAGTGTCAAGGGTGATAAAACTTAGTCAACCATCCTACTCAAGCAGGCCCAATGCATTTGCTTTTACCCCACTTCAAATTTTGCCAAATAAAGTGTTTTAAAATTGTCTTATTCACTCCTATCTCAATTTTTCTCCATTTCATTAATTTTCTAACAATTTTCTGGCTTGAAATTTCACTGCATTTAAAAATCTCCTATAATAACAATGTAAAATATTTAAAAATAGGCATATGAACACAGTACATGAACTGACCTATATAAATCATAAATAGACAGGCAGCTAAGTGAAACCCAATGGTATTTTTCCCTTATAAATACAAAAAGCATATTGTAGTGTAATACTCAATGTGCTAACAGATCCATTATTTCTACCATCTCATGGTTTTCTTTACCTGTCTGGTTCCATGTGTTTCAATTTTATAGTTGTTCTTTCACTAGCCTGACCCATTAAAATACTGCATCCAATTGTTACCTGCCAGGAGGCTGGCGTTTGTGATCACTGAGAAAAGCTTCACGGGACCCAAGTTTCAAGCCCAGCTGTTTTCTGATTTATGCCCTCCTCCCCATAGGAGTAGGGTGATCATGAAACATTATTTTAGCGTCAATATAAAGGGGCTTTTGTGAGCTGATCCACCTGTTTCCAAGAACCATAAGAGAACCAGGAACAGAGGGTTCTTGTGTTTTTGAGAAGATAGAGCCCATCCCTCACCTCCTTTCAGATCAACAGAGAATATAGAAGGTATGTGACTTCAGTGTGCCCAACTTCTGAGCCATTTTCGAGTTGCTGGAAGGGACCATCCTTTGCCTTTTGAGAAATCTACAGACCCGAAGCCTCTTATTCGCGTAGGATAGAGGTACCACGCTCCATGCGGAGACCATGCAGGATGCTTCCCTTGGAAGTAAAATGCAAAGCAGGAAACTGGATTTCTGACTTGATATATAGTAACAGGTTAAGTTATTTTGCTTGCAAAATGCAAATGAATAACTGGTGGAACACAGATCTGTAACTACAACCACTTGCAACTGCATAGCCACCTGTAACCTCTGTTAACACTGACTTGAAGATTTATGGTTTGGAAAACTTTATTCTTTACTTCCGTGTAATGACATTTGAGGTCAGACAGAGGAGGCTTCATGATAAATGTATGGGAACACTTGGCTCTCCAAAGATCCAAGTAGGCACCTGACCCCCACCCCGGCCTCCAGCTCTCTCCCAGTCCCTCAGATGAGGACAGCACGGTACTTCAGTGAGCGTATGAAAGAGCTGGTTTTAAACAGGGAAATAGAAGTTGGCTCCAGAGGAGTGGGGAGTAGACGGCACTGGGAGGAAAGGAGTTGATAGAAGAACTTGGAGAAAACCATAAGGAGTACAGTAGCTCTCGTACCCACAGGCAGCACAAACAGCACTTGGAACAAGTTAGGAGAAGTGGAGTGTTATATACCGCCCCGGCTCTGTGGCTAGAGGGAAGGGCAAGGGCTCTGAACCTCCCGACTGCAGACTGCAGCTGTCTTCTGCGCCTGGCTCCTATGCTTCGCTCTCCCCTGGTTGGAGATGGAGAGAAACGACACCGTAACAAATGTAACCCCCTCAAGGACAATGTGTGACCTCATTCCTGGGGCCCTGCCCTGGTGACAGGCCTCCACCGTACGTGACTCTACAAATGACAGGACTTTCTCTGCGTGGGGTGGAGGGAATGCTGTGGAGAAGATGTGAACGTGAACACTTCCTACACAGGTGAGCAAATACATATGTATGCCCATCCTGCCACACACTGATGTCCGCTTCCGCACAAAGGGCATTTTCGGGAAAAAACAAATGGTGCTTCTGCAGTTGATTCAATTTTCGCTATTACTGGATAGATCCTGCAAAGAGGAAGTGTTTATAACTGCACTCAGTTCAGGAGAGAGGGCGTAACTGGGGAAGCCAACTCTGACCTTTGTCTGAGACAGACTCCAAATATTTCCTTGGATTTGGGGGGAAGGAAGGACTCCAGGATGGAGCAAGAAACTATACTTCTCAGCTATCTATGAAGAGTAAGTTTCTGTGTAAAGAAAATGGAATGAGTCTCATATCCACAGGTGGCTTCTCCAGATGAAGAGACCCCATCTGCATGCTAAGGAAATAGGAATAGGATTTTCCAAAGTAGAAAATGTATTTTAAAAATTATTCCAAATATCTCATTATTGTTTTTTCATCACCTCTTCCCCATTTCTCAATATTTAACATAGGTTCATTTCACCTACATGCTCTACTAAATGTAAATTCTTTAGCATTAACATACTATTTTTCCAATCTCATTATGATGAGACCAAAGGCCTAACAAGTAACTTTCATGGTAATGAAATTTTGCTGTATGAAGTATTTATGTCTCAATGAGATTTAACGAATACCAATGCAGATCAAAATAAGTTACTTAGCCATTGTTTAAATAGAGACACTAGAAAATAATTCTAGATACTAAAATCATTTTTGACTGTTCTCCTGACTTGGTGATTGAGTAAGAGACAGTAACACTGAAGAAGGGGTGGGCACACTGGTAAATAAAAAGTGGTAAATAAAAGATGGGCGCCGTGTTGTGTCAATGTTGAAGGAGTATCTGATGGAAAGAAAGCAACAACACAAATGCCTACATTCCCTTGAACAAGCAAATATTTTAGAGAGAGCTTTTGGTCAAACAGTCATTGCCTCATAAATAATAAATAATTCTATCACCCATTTCTGCATGCTATCATTGGGAAGGTGCTCTGGGCTGAATATTTGTGTTCCCCCTCCCCCACCCCAAAGTGATGGTATTTAGAGATGGAAATTTCTCGAGGTAATTAGAGTTGGATTAGTTCATGAACGTGGGGCCCTCATGATGGGAATAGTACCCAGATATTATAAGCTGCCAGAGAGCTCGATCATGTTCTCCCTCCACCGCCACCCCCAAAATAAGTGAACACACAGCAAGATGGCAGCCATCTGTAAGTCCAGAGAAGGCCTCAGAATGAAATCCATCTTGCTGGCTGCTTCATCTGGGACTTCTGGCCTCTGGTACGTACTGTTTTGTTATGGCAGCCCAAGCCGACTGAGACAATAGATTTCTGAGATCACTTGCAATGAAAATATCGAACGAAAAAGAAAAAGGGGAAACTTTCTCTTCTTTTTAAAAATTCTTTGCTATATATTTGGATGCCAGAGTCAGCTCTTTATCTTTACCAAATACATTTTCCCCCTTTTGAAAGTCTGTGCTAAAAAAAGGCCTTCACTTTTTAGGTTCTCCCCCTCATCTAAGCCTATGCAAATTAAGGGGTGAGGTGAAAGGGACCTAGATCCCTTCTTTTGCATCTTTTTTGTTTTTTGATTTGGAGTTTTGCAAAATCTCTTAATTGGCTGATTTTTCAAAAATTAAGTTTGGCTTGGGCTTTATTGTTACTTACACACACACATACACACACACACACACACACACACACACACGCACCCTCTTCTTTCCTATGTTCTGGGTCCTCAGGCTCTAAGAGTGACACTTGACAAGTGTGGTTATGCCAAGTCACTTGATACTGGAAAACCTCCTGTCTTTATAGAAAAAGGTCAGGTGTTTCTGAGACTGAAATCCAGTGCTTGGCTGACCAAGAAATTTGTGTCAACATCTAGAACTTCAATTAATAGTAGATTACGACACTGTTGATTAAAAACACTCAAAGTCATGATAATTAATGAACAAATTAGATGAACAAAATTCACAATAAAGTAAGTGTTCATTGGCTTAAATCAAATTGTTAGGAATGTCTGGGTATCAGGAAGAAATATTTACATACTTGTAAAAAATCAAGCTCACATATTAAACGTTTTTCATTCTCTCCCTTTTAAATTGTAAGGCCAATACATGTATAGTAGAGAAACATAAGATATTTTCAAAAAGCCCACAACTACGGAGAGAAACTATGACACCTAGAATTTCATTTCTCAGAAATAAGCCATGCAAGATATTTTGGGTTATAGTTCAGGCTTTTTCCTCTGCAAACAATTCAATAAACTTAAAACATTTCAACAGGTAGATCACATTAAAGATTTTCTCTAGGCTAGTGGTTCTCAACCAGAGACAATTTTGTCCGCCTCCACCAGGAGATAATTAGAAATATCCAGAGTCAGTTTTGGTTGTGACAGTTGGGGGTGGGGTTGCTAATAGCCTCTAGTGAGTACAAGCCAGAGATTCTGTTAAACATGCCATGGTGCATGGAACAGCCCCAACAACAAAGGATTATCTGGTCCCAAATGTCAATAGTGCTGATGTGAGCAGAAACCCCGCCCTCTCTATTGCAGAACTAAAATTCTTGCTATTCAGAGTGTACTCTGTGCAACAATTATTTTACACCTGGCATGAGTGTGTATATTCAAAGATAAACAGGACACACGGCCGTCTTTGTTGAGTGTAGGTGACAGATAAGCAAATAAACCTAAGTGAACTTTTTTCTCACATTGTTTGTGAGGCAAGGAGTTCTTTGAGTGGCCTCACTCCTTGATGCCCAACACTTGCAATTTATGAAAGGAACTTAAATTAGTCCTAATCTGAATAAGAGAGGCACTCATGGAAAGCAAGCCCCTATGATACCCTGTTTTAGGGTCAGCTTGCCCTTCACTCTGGCTCCCCTACAGCTGACCTGTAGCTCTCAGTGCTCAGGCGTAGAGTCAGAGGAGAAAAGATTAAGTCAACACGATAGTATTGCCACGTTATAAACCACACTGTTTCTCTAAAATTCAAAATGTCTTTCTGCCTTGACTCTTAAGGGTTAAACTAAAAGAATCATAACAATAAAACATGTGATCTGCCTAGAAAATGCCTGTGTCACAGCTTCTGACATTTTCTGTGACTTCCCAATCAGGAGTCAGGTATTGTATCATTGTACACCCATAACCGTATCAATCCTCATAACCACAGAAAGCTAAAGCCAATTTCCAGCTGAGCAGGCTGAGGTATGGGGGTGAAGGAGCCTGCCCCCTACATGTGGTTTGCCCCTGGCAGAACCTGGAGGCCTCGGCCATCAAGGCCATCCATCCTGCCGGTGTAGCCTGTGAAACCTGCATCTCAGGGTCCCGGATCATGCCCCAAGGGTGCAGCAGGGTCCTCGGTCACCAGCCTCAGGGCTGTGCAGCTTCAAACACTTCCAGGACTACACTGACCATGCCTGCCCCGCCTCTTTTCACCCATCAGCTTCCGACTGGCTGATGAGCGTGTGGACCTCATGGGGGTCTTCAAATGATTCATTCCCTTAATTTTTCCCAACCCCTTGGCCTTATTCTTTCTTCACTATCCTCTTCTTTCTGCTCAAATTCAGTGGAAAAAATTTTTATGTCCTACATATACTTCACATTTCCTTATTTCTCTGTCTTTTCATTGCAGCCATCTGGCCAAAATTGCAGTCTGAGAGCCGCACTAACTGCTTTTTCTGTGCCTACAGACGCATCCTACCAGGACAGATTGGTTCCACTAAAACTGCATAACCATCATGTGCTGCCCAGCAGCCCCACGACCCTCACTAGCTCACTTGCTTTTCCACTCTTGAGGCACAGTGTTTCATACCTCCCTTCCCTCGGTTCTGCCATTTAGGCTCCCCCATGTGCCGCCTGCCTCGGAACCCTTCCAGCAGACGATCTGGGTGCCTGCTTTATAGAAAAAACAGAAGCCACAAACTGGAATGCCTGAATCTTCCTAAAACTGAACTTACAGAAGCTGTCTCTGCTCACCTGAAGCAAATCTCATCTTCTTGAGCCTTCTTAGAAACTATGACCTTGGTAATTCCCTTTTGTCTTGTGTAAATTCAGCCTGCCTCACCAGGATCCTTCCACTGGTGCTGGCACACTCTTGAGTGCCTCTCATTTAACACACACACACACACACACACACACACACACACACACACACCCCTTCTAGACACACCATGTCCTGCCAGTCCTCATCCTGTCTTCCTCCTGAGCTTCTTGGCTGACCTTGAATAAGTTGTCTTACTAGCTGTCTCCATATCTACACCTCCCCTTCGCTCCTCAGTCACTTGAATCTGACCATGACTCTACCAAGGCTTTCATTAGTGTCCTTGATGACCTTGACATCATACACTCCAACATGATTTATTTTCAGTTCCATGTAGTTTTCAGTCCTCATCTTACTTGACTTCTCAGCACACCCAGTGCTGGGACCCTTCGTTCCTTCTTAACAGACTCTTCTCTCTAGATGCTCATGACATAGAAGCCCATGCCTCTCTTATTTTCTGAGCAGATGGTTCTCCCTGTTCCTATGACTCATTCCCTGAAACCAGCCCTTAAGGGTTAGAGTTCCTTAAGACTCGGTTCTAGGCCTTCCTAGAACCCCTGTCTGCTTCACATCCTCTCCCAAAATGATTGCATCCGGACCCCAGAGTTCAATTACCACCTCTACTCACGCAACCCACAGTGGTGAATCTCCAGTCCAAACTTCACTTCTGAGCTCCCGCTATAGCCCCACATACTAGCTATCTGACATTTCTTCTTGGCTCTCTCAAATGCCTCTCAAAACTCTACATACTTGAACCCAACTCAGTATTCTCACTCCTGTCCCCATTGCCCTCAAATCCCCAAACTGGCCATTTTCAAGTTTCCTTAGTGAAAGGCAGTATATCCCTTTGGTTGCCCAAGTCATTCTTAATAGCTTTGTCACTCATCCCTAGTATCCTATTGGTGTTTACCTCTTGAATACATCTTGAACATGTTCTCTTCTCTCCATCCCTTCCATATCACCATGCAACTCTGAGCCACCAGCACTTTTACCCTGGAATCTTCACTAGTTTTCCAGCCTGGATCCACTCATACCTTATAATCCACTCCCCCTGATTTAAACCCATCAACACCTTGCTACTGTGTTCAGTACAAAGACCAGACTCTACTTCTCCAGGATCATCTTGAGCCATGCTATCTTCACAACCACCCATTCTCTCTTCTCATACTATACTGACTTTCTCTTAGTCCCCTATGCTGTACTGTCCTGCCCTCCACAAGGCTTTGTACAACTACCCTCTGCTGCTCTGATCCTTCTTCCCTCCCCCGGCCTCATCACTTTTTGCCCATCTTTTAAGTCATAGCTCGGATGTCCCATTTCTCAGAAACCTTATATTATCTCTTCAGTTACATCAAGTCTTCTTATAATAGAAGTCCACATAAATTCTTCTCTATAGCACATGCCACAGGTATAGGTTGATATTTTAAAAATATGGTCATTTGATTAATCTCTCTTTCCAGCTAGAATGTAATATTTAGTGAAGGTAGGCATGGTGTCTGGTTTTGACAAGCGATAGATCCAGTGTCTAATAGAGTGCTTGTCAAGTAGTAGACTATAAATGGTTATTAAATACATGAATCAATGAATTCCAACCCTTATGCTCTTAACCACAATGCAAATAGAGATCTAAGGTTTTGAGTTAAATTACAGAATGATAAATTTTTAAATTTCACTTCCAATGACCAAGATTTTCCAGAGCCTGCTAACTAAAAAGACAAAACAAAACAAAACAAAACAAAAAACTATTTGCTTCGGTATTTCTTTACTTGGATGGGTTACTATTAGACTGACTATAACTCATAGTGTTGGTCACATAGTACTAGCTCCATAAAACATTTGCTGAATAGCTGATCTTAGTGTAAAAAGATCTTTTGGTTGGTTCATTATTTTATAATTTTGTTTCACTGAATCAGCTAAAGTTAAATATGACTGTTTTCTCAAGAGCACCAGTAACTGATAACTTCTTCTGTTTTTCAGGAACGCTTGGACTGGGCAAGATTTTAATTTGTGTTTGGAATGTAAGTGCCTGGATGACTGCTTTGAGGAAAATCCCTGTAAGAATGCAGTAAAAGAACACTAATATTGACATAGGCACTAGTTCTCTGAAGCAGAGTGAGAACACTTCGCCAACTCATTACACTTTGAAGAAAACACACATATCCTTCATTTGAGTATATGTTCATGCCATGACCACATATGGGATTTGGTGGAGGGCTGGCCAATCCATCCATCATGTTCTCTCAAACCAGCACTCAAGAAAGGTGTTTCTTATACAGACATAACACAGGTTGGAGACCTTACCTACCCCCTGCTGCCTAGCTACTCATCAGGACATTATTACCCCACCATGGGGCAAATCACCGTGGTGAATGACCAAAATTTGGTACAGGTGCCAGGCAGCCATTCATTAGCTGTGTGGCCTTGGGAAGGGGCTATTATTTACACCCTATGTGCTGCTATTTCTCCATATTAAAGAAAATAAGAAGATAACACAATGTAACTTAGAGAGAAGCACCCTGCTGGGGCCTGGCACACAGTGATCACCTGTCACCTTCACCCAGTCTTCTTCCCATCCTTAAGTGGCTCATCAGAAGAGTACTTTTGCTCCCAAAGATCACAGAACTGGCTTTGCTTCTGGTTTACCTATTTTTTTTTCAGTTTAAGGTTTGACAATAGATTTGTCCGTGAGTTGAACTTACACCTCCCCAGATGTAATGAGGGTCTTAATAAGCCCCCAGAGCACTGGCTGGCCCATGAGAAATCTGCTGGTAGCCGAGACTGCAGCTTCCTTTCTTCCTTTCTCCATTATTCTGATTACTTCTTGGAGAGAGTGAAAATGACAATAGGAGCTTTTCAATTTGTGTTATCAAAGTGGTTTCAGAAATGCAGTTTTGCATAATAAGCCCAATTGGTAATTGCAATTCTACTACATTCTGTACTTGTTAATACAAATTTTTAACCAGTCAAGATGCGAGCTAGCAAAATGCCACAAAACATGGATATAAGTTCGGCAAGACAGTAAATACAGTATTTTGAGTACTAAAAGCAGTTAACCACAGCACTTACCCTACTCAGTTGGGTATAATAATTATCAAGGGACCAAAAATTTAAGAAATCATTACAAAGTGCCTGACCAGGACTTTTTTAAGTGCACTAAGAAGTGATACAACATTTGGAGGTAAAAAGAAGGGCTCAATGTTAATTCTCTGTCTTCTTTTCTTCTAGATAAAGAATGCCATATTGAACTTCTCACCCAATCCTATTTTCCCCATGTACTTCCCCATAGTGTGTCTGAGACATTCTTTACGACTATAGAAAATCCTGGCTAATCTAGTCTTAGCCTTTCCCTTTAGGTAGAAACTCTGAAAAAACTAGTAGACTTAGCATTTTGAAAAGCAATTAACCTGTAGTCTTCAGAATGATAAAAATATTAATAATGTCCCTGCACGGTTTTTCCAATTTAAGAGCAAAGTTTCTTAGTCTTTATAAATGGTAATGTTCTCTGTTATTAATACCTGTGCACATTAATTTCTAAAGTATTTCATTTAAGTAACAACAAAATCAATGCCTAGTATTTTCCAAAATGCAAATGTAGTCTGACTCCAGTGTGCACAGTGGCTCTCAGATTTGCTATTTGAAGATCTACTTTGTCCCACAGTCACCCCATGGGCTGTTGCTGTGAAGTGGGCAACTCCTGGTTTTTAATGGAGATTCCTTTTTCCTCTTAGGGCAATAACATGGGTCTGAAATGAGTTCTGGAGAGAAGGAGGGAAAATAGAAGATATTTTTCCCAGTAGGTGATCTGCTCATAACAGAGTCAAGCAAATTTTGTTACAGAACATGTACTGATTAGCTTTTACATCCTTAGAAGTTTTCTGGAGATGCTGTACATTAAAGAATCATGAATAAGTGACGTCAACAAGTTGGTAACCTATTTGGTCTCCTTCTGTGCTGTGAAATTAGTTTTCCTTCTTGCTCCATGTCTCTGGGGGAAGTACATGTGTAAGGTAATGACAGCAGCCACATGGAGGGTCAGGGGTCGGCTGTGAGCTCTCGATGTTAAACCAGGGACTCTTTCTCAGCCTCTGTCACAGCACAGAGGTCCTTCTGCGGACCTCCTCATGGACTTATTCCCATTGCATCTTCAACACACTCAAAAGTCAAGAGCACGTAGCGCCCATCTAGTTTGGCTGCCCATGTGGAAGCATTCTCATTAAACCCCTGCACGCCCCGGTGCAATGAGATGCCAGTGAGCCCACCACAGTCTGCAATGATGTCTTCATTCATTCAAGAACTGGGTAGAAATCCTGTTGCATTTCCTTGGTAGGGCAGATTTGGTGGATGAATTTGGCCATTTCTTAAAAATTTCATCAGTGGGGGCACCTGGGTGGCTCAGCTAGTTAAGCATCGGGCTTTGGCTCAGGTCATGATCTCATGGTTTGTGGGTTCAAGTCCCATGTTGGGCTCTGTGCTGACAGCTAGCTTAGAGCCTGGAGCCTGCTTTGAATTCTGTCTCCCTCTCTCTCTAACCCTCCTCTGCTCGTGCTCTCAAAATTAAATAAAAAACATTAAAAGAAAAAGGAAAATTTCATCACTGGATGGAATTTATCCTGTAACTTTGATGGAGACTCTGACCTTTGCCCTGGGACTCCACTGGCTCTCCTGCATTCTGGTGGAGTCTAAAGGATGCCATACCCAGGCTGATGGAAGGTGTCTTGATCAGTGGACCCTGGCATTTGTAAGTGTTCTATTTGCCAGCAGTGGCTTTCAGTATATTGCATTAAAAATTCCTGGCTTTGCAGGATGAGCATTAATAGCAGAGACGATTGAAAGTGGCAGTTACGGCCAGGGGAGTGGCCAGCAGGCGCCAGTGGGGTCTTGCAGTATTTCTAATCGGTTAGCTACTCTGTCTCATTAAACACTGATGGGACATATCTGGTCACTGAGCTCCGTGCTTGATTACTGATGGGCTTCCCTCACCGCTTCTCGATTATTGCATTGCTCAATTATAAGATGTCTCTTTTGGAGTTCTTTGCAAAGCAATTGGAGGTTGTTCCAAAGACTTAGAAAGAATGCAGAGAAAACTCTTAGTAATGATGAAAATGCTGCTTTTAACTCAGTTTCATAAGCATTTTTTTCTTTAATGTTTTGGTTTGAAAATTACACATACAGACAAGTGCTGAAAGCATATTATCAATCAGCAATTTCTATTAACTGGCACCGTTGCATCAAGCAATACAATTCTGAGTGATGTTAAAACAATGGCTCAGAAATTTAGAAAGTCTGTGGAGCGCTTTTTGAATCATAAAGCAATAAAATATGTTCAACATATTTTCAATATCAAATTAATTGCAGTTTTAAAAATATGGTAGTTGACATATATTGGATCAATATATTGGATCAATCAATATGCTGGATTACAATAAATATGAATTAGCGCCTGCTCCCTGCCAGATACCAGTCACAGTGAACAGCAGGGTTTACTGTACTTTATATGCCTCCTGTGGAATAATGAATATGGTTTCCAGACATTTAAATAAATGGCAAAAAAAGGTCAAATATCCTTGTTTGACCTTTGCAGCTGAAAGGGCAGTGAGTTAAAAAATTCATATGTATTCTTCCCCATCCTAACCTTCTGTGGTAAATGAGAGAGACTTGATTTCAGTTTTGCAAATAGTAGCTGGCTCTTACTTTGCCAATGGCGAAGAATTTTCTGTTTCAAGATTCAGTGAGTAAGTAGGCTAATGGGCATAAAGAATTCTGACATTGTTAGTTTTTAGAGAAAGAACAAGTCAACAAACTGGAAAATGTACCGCAATGGCCCGAAATTGGGCTATGCAAATTGAATGCCACAGATCTCTAAACTATGGTGCACCCTAGACGGTCAGGCAGAAACCATTTACAATCACAGAATTCCAATAGAATGTTCTGTCAAGTTATACACTCCACAACAAATTTATTATCTGGAAGAACAAGTCCAGTGTTTGAACATGGGATTATCACCCTGCCCTTGTTTCTTATGTCTTTCTATTTTTAAATGGTATAGAGAGGTGTCTCGCAGATTTCCAGCATGTGCTGGCTCTTTAAAATACACTATATTGAGGGGTGCCTGGGTGGTTCAGCTGGTTAAGTGTCCTACTTTGGCTCAGGTCATCATCTCATGGTTTGTGGGTTCAAGCCCCACGTCGGGGTCTCTGCTGTCAGTGAGGAGCCTGCTTTGGAACCTCGGTCTCCCTCTTTCTCCACCCTCCCCTCCAACCCTCAAAAAAAATAAATAAATGTAAAAAACATATATATACACTGCTTAGATAATTAAGACATCTGTAATCTATGTGTATTAGTAAAACAAGTGCTTGCATAGCTGAAATATAAATTCAAAAAGGCCATAAATACTCTATAGAGAAAGAGACAAGGGACTTGGCTCCAGGAACGCTACAAAATTCACCCAGTACAGAGTGTCCACTGCAGGACTGGCGCCAGGCCAGGTCCAGAGGATACAGAAATAAGCAAAGATTCCCGGCCTACAAGTTCACGGTCCAGAGGGCACATCTCAACCACGTCTCCACGCTATGGACGACACGGGCAGATGAACTCACTGTTGTCGGAGAGGGGGCTGAAGGAGGAATCACCGTATGCAAGTGCTATTGCGGAGTCTGACCCAGCGGGCCGGCTGAGGCTCTGTACTCCTCACCAGACTTGCCTGGGTGACTGGAGTGCTGGCAGACACCGAGCCTGCTTCTCACCCTTCCATGCCGACAGGCTCTCAGTGCCCTCGTGAGCTTGCCCATGCAGTGACCGCCTCTTTCCCACAGAAGCCTCTCACAACTGCACCTTTCCAGCGTCACGCGTCTTAGTGTGGAGTGATGGGCTGAGACCCCTGAGCCGGCTTGCATCTTCATGTTGATCTTTGTGGCCGTCAAACTGACGCTCACATTACTGCTGCTCTAACCCCTGGGCGTGCACGTTAGGAGGCGGGCAGGGTGGTAAGACCTGGGTTCAGACCCTGGCTCCACCATCTTTAACAGCGGGATCAAGGGTACATGATATAATTCCTGTACCTTGGTTTCCTCCCGGTAAGACAGGGTGAAAGGCAGTACCCTCAACATCGGATTAAGACTATCAGATCAGTTCATTGCAATAAATAACACACACGGTACTCATAGTGTCAGCTCACGGGATCCCTTGGCAAATGTCCTTGCCCTCTGCCCCTGCTCCTCCCTTCATGTCTCCTTACCCATCCGAGGTGGGTCCCATGTCACTCCCTCAGAGAAGCTTCTCTGACCCTCTCACACCCCATGCTGCTCTTTTCTGGCACTTACTTCAGCTGTAACCTTCCACGGCTTAGTGTCAGTCCCTCTCACCAGACTGTGGGCTCCATGACAGCTGAGACCAGCTCTGCTCTTGTTCACTGTGGTCTCCACCATGCCTAGAATAATGCTGGGTATGTAGAAAGTATGTGTTGAATGGCCACATGAACAGATGAAGGATTTGGGCACCACAAAAATGGTTCTGTGGAAACGCCTCAGTGCCTTTCCATGGTCGGGGAAGGGCACCAAGCAGGTGGGCTTCAGCCTCTTTCCCTTCCTAGGAGCTCAGTTTTTTCTGTTTACTTCTAGATTGCTCCATGACTCCACTGGAAGACACAAAATAGACACTGAAAATACTTGTTTTTAAAACTCTTTCCAGGAAGTTAATACCTTTACCTGAGGGACCTTCCATGCTCTCCGGTGTTGAAGAAGCAACTCAAATTGCACATCTCTCTTATTTTTGGAGAATAGTTATACTGCCCCCAAAAATATATAAAAGAGGAACATGTTACCTATTCCAACTTCTCTAAGGAATTCTCTAGAAGTATTTAAAAATTTTTTAACCTTAGGTGGAATGGATCCTCTGAAGAAAATTTATACCATTTTGGCATTCATTCCAAGATAAATTTGTACTGATTAATGACCTCTGATATTAGCATGTTCATTTCACTCATACATATACTTCTCAAACCTCAAGGCTTATGAGTTATTAAGCACCAGATACAGGCGCAGGATTCTAAGCAGCTTAATCCAGATTGCCATGAGCTCCAGCAGGTAAAAGTAAGGTTTCTTTGACAGTGTGTTCAAGATGTAGAATTCCTTTTAGGGGAGTGATTAGAAAGATTTTCCAGGAAAGGTCTTAATGTTAAGGTAAAACAGTAAAACAATCCAAACAAAGATTATCTGAAAACTTCTCCTCCTACCCCTAAGTTCAAGGAAATGAAAAAATTCAATCTTTTGATATAAACATCATGAAGAAACAAACAACTGCCACCCTCTGCAGTTTAGCCACATGCAACCCATCAGGAGACAGATGTCCCAAGAGGACTGTCCATTGACACAGAAAAAGTTAGTGACTGAACCCAGAGTCTCAGACCCTCCGAAAAGGATCTCTTCACTACATGTCAGGATATATGTGATAGATGTGTGAAACACAGATGACTAAACTTTTATTCTCAGTCTCTTCTCTGTGTACAGTAGATTTGTGTTTCGTTTTTACTTTTTAAAAATTTTTAATTATTTTTGAGAGAGCAAGAGCAAGAGAGAGAAAGCGTGAGTGTGCGAGGGGCAGAAGAGAGAGAGAGAAGGAGACACAGAATCTGAAGCAGGCTCCAGGCTCTGAGCGGTCAGCACAGAGCCCAATGCAGGGCTCGAACCCACGAACCATGAGATCATGACCTGAGCTGAAGTCGGACACTTAACCGACTGAGCCACCCAGGTGCCCCATGTTTCTTTCTTAAACATACCAATACAAACTGTGGAAGTAATTGCTTCTGCAAGTGGCCAGAAGGCAATTATAGAAAGGTGAGCTTAAGAGCAAAGCTGCAAACATATCAGTGTTTCAGGACAGCATTGTTTTCCTCTATTGTGTGTTAAAGCATGGCTTTGGGGAGATATGTCCATATTTCTTTAAAATAAAAAGGATGTGGGCTTCAAAATTTATTAATGGTAAGACAGCGATTCTGTCATCTCCAAGGAGAAATTTCTGACCAAGCAGAAAGACATCCTTCTAAGAAAAAGACTGTCAACAAGCGGCGTAAGAATGTCAGAGACACTCAAATGGCTTTTGACACAGACTTCAATGCCTATCTATTCAACACAAAGCAAAATCTCCCATGTTTCTGTGGAAGAAATTTGCTTTTATGCTTAAGTGAGGACTTAGAAAAGGTCAGAGAGGAAGCGAAATCACAAGGCGTCTAGAGCACACACACCTCTGGGGGCCCAGCTGGGCATGAAGTGCCCCTCAGGAGGTTCAGTTGAAGGTGTTATCAACCCACCTCTGATGAACATAAAAATGTTTGAATATTGGTCATATTCTTATACATAGAGTGGTTTGTTCTTAATGCCCTTTCACATTAATTCTCCTTTGATCTGGTCAGCTACTACTTTGAGAGGCAGAGAAATGCTTTCCGTCTAACAAATGAGGAAACCAAGGCTCATCGTGCAGTGAATCTGTGGCTAGGTTTAGCCACATCATGCAGCGAGTGTGTGGCTAGGCTTTAGGTCAGGTCTCCCAGCTTTCCATGTAATGACACCTTCCATGCAAGCCCTCAGCGCCACGAGCGGTGCGCTACAGGGAAGAATGGTGGAGTCCGGAGGGAAACCTAACCTAACTCTGTTATTTACCAGCTGCGTGACCTTGGACAAGTCACTGACGCTGAGGCTCAACTGTCTGAACAGGAAGTAAAATGGTAACCACAACCTCTGGAGTGAAAGTAGGCCAATAAGCATGAATCTGCTAGTATGAGAAGCGAGTGCCAGGTGAATGTTACTATCATAATCACCGTCACAGTGGGCATACTAAGGAAACAACGCTTATTTGATGCCACTGCTAAGAAAGTTTTTTTTAAAGAGTGTGTTTTCTAAATTATAGAACAAAACTGGGCAAAGTATATGAATGAAAATCTATGACCACCAGGGAAAATTTTTTTTTGAAGCCTTATCTTTCTAAAGGGAAATTAAAGAAAATAGAAGTTCATCATGGTAACTATGTCTAAAATAACTCAGGAATCTTGCCTTCTATGTTTTTTTAGCTTAGTTTCCAGTTTCCTTAAATGCTTTCTATTTTAGTATTTTTTTATTATTTTATAAACTGACTTTCTACACATGAAAATCATGGATGTCTTAGCAGGCATCGCAAGGAAAACGGCATCATCTGAGATTATTCAAGGGAAGGAAAACAAGTCAATAAAGAAAAGCATAAGAAAACAGTGAATGAGGGAGAACCATGTAAATAACAGAAGAAACTGTTGTCTTTGCTAATAAATAAAGTCTACAACATAAATGATACAGGATGTACCCCCACAAGGCAACGGTAACTATGGCAACAAGAAGAGAGGCAATGTACTCAGTGTGACTCAACCAAATACCTAACTGATATACTAAGCATATTCAGGTATATTTTCATATGGTACTGAAATAATATATATGCTCCTCATTTTTGTAAAATTATTAATTTTAACATTTATTCCTTTAATTTATAAAGAGGTGAAAACTCCTTATTTCTCTCAACTTATATAATAGATCAGCATGGCTTTTGAGAAAATAACCCATGTATACTGGGGTCAGAAACAACATTCCTTTTCTACTGATCAGTAATGACTTCTTGGTCCGAAGAATTTCAAATCAGAAATCTAGTATGACAACTCTCCAGTGATATAGGCAAGGATCATTTCCATATATTCAAGATATTGAATCCTGATTCTCTGTTTAGACACAAGATGCTTGGCATCACCATTTATGTCTTCTCTCTCAGCAATCCCAGAATGTCACAACAGCAAGGCTGTCGAGGTAGAGAAACCCAGGACAATGTTTGAGTAAAGGGTTTTTAAGAAAAGGAATCCCACTGCCTCATCCCCTCAATTGTTTCAGCTTCTTGAACATTCTTCCCTCTCTAACCTTTCCGCTGTATCCTTTAGAACAAGCCCTGAGCTCTTATGGACTGTATCCTTATGGAGTATAAATCTCAAGGTTAGAAAACTTTTTCTTACAGAACAAGCATGTTCTCTCCAAGCAGACTGTGTAACAGGGCAGTTTTGTTCTGTTTTGTTTCAAACCCTTCGTACCTGTCATCAAGGCATAAAAAGCATCTCACAACATCAACCAGTTGGAGAGATTCGGGGGCTCTCTTTCTTTGATCCCTAATATATTTGAAAGGTAAAACTTCTTTGCTGCACCTGGTAATATTTCCCTTCGGCACTGAAATTAGAGATGAGGGAGACAGGCCTGTAAATGCCCTGGGACAACTGGGCAACGGAGGAGATGAATGTTTTGCTGTGGGGCCATCCGCTCTATCCAGAAACACCCACGCGATTCTTACACGTTCACAGACTCTGAGAAATGAATGTCCACATCCCTCAAATCTGACACTGGGGAGAAGATGAAGTCATTAGAATTCCCCATCACCAGGTGACTTGTCTGTCATCTTGCCTGGGATGGCAGACCTAGAATCTGAGAACCTAGGAATCCTATTCTGGCCCCGGTGAGAGAATACTGTGCAGGGTTGGGACGCGAGCTGTGATTCTCTTCCAGAAAACAAGGCCTGTTTCTCTGGTTGTCTCTGGGCTGTCCACTCTTCCACAGCTCTGGATGGTAAGCAAGGCTGGGCCCCTCAGCTTGACCGCTGGGGTCTGCTCAGTCTCCCCTAACAAGGTTCAAGGGCCCGGCCGAGCAGGCTGGAGAGACTCGGATAGGTAAAGCTGTACGATCCTATCACCGGAGACGGTGCGGTGTCAGCATGGAGAAGAGGATGTGTCAGAGAAGACTCCAGTTCGAGAGGGTTATTTTTGGAATACTCCGAGGAAGCGTATGGCATGGCTGCCCACATTGCACCAGACTTGGTGCTGTGGAATTGAGTTTTTAGAGTTGTCAGTCCCTCAAGCCTTAGGACTAAAAATAAGTATTTACTTATTAAAGCAGATTTATTTTTACTCAGACTTTCTTTCTTATTCTTGCGCTATAACTTTTCTCCACATTTGGATTTTCAAAATATTTTGTCGATAATGCTTATGTGTTTAAAACCCATACGCTATCACCTATATCTACAGTCCATCAAAAAAATGCTGGCTTTCTCATTTTCATGGGTTTTTGGAACTTGACAGGAAGAGTTTTCTCAAAAAGGAGGGTGAAGGGAGTTTTTAGAAAGATAATATAAGACATATTAAAAAGACAAGCTAAAGAAAAAAAAAAGAGCTCAAGATATCTTAGAAAGAAGGCTAGGAGGCATCCAGACCCTTCCACTTACTTCCAAGGATTTTCCTCCTGCTTCAGGCCTCACTGGCGTCTCTGCTGAAGCTACCAGCAAGCCCAAGGGTGTAGGTGTTCAGAGCCGTCTGGCAGAGAGACAAACTCATCATTCAAATCTCAGCACCTCCAAAATCTCTAGCTCAACACCTCTAATCTCTACTGGTCTCTAAATTGGGACTCAGTGATTTTCTATTTACTTTTTTAAGCAAAGTTAAGGCTAACAGCTCTTTTTTCAATGAGAAACTTTTATTACATTCAATTCTACCTTGAGAGCTCTTATTATTAGTATTTTAACTGACAACCAAAGAAAGTAGCAGACTGCCTGCACAAGAGCATTGTCAAGAAGAGATGCAGTATCAGGGCATCTGGCGGCTCAGACAGTTGAGCGCCTGACTCTTGATCTCTGTTTGGGTCATGGTCTCACGGTTTGTGAGACTGAGCCCTGTGTCGGGTTTTGCACTGATACGGTGGAGCCTGCTTGGGATTCTCTCTCTCTCTCTCTGCCCCTCTTCCCCTGCTCTCCAAATAAACTAAAAAAAAAAAAAAAAAAAAGAAGAACAGATGCAGTATCTATACTCCGTGAGAACAGTGTATGTCATGTTACAGCACTACTGATATTTGTGATGGCTATAAACATTTTTTCCCTAGACTAAAATTGAGAATATTCATACATATGTTTATTATACCATCAGTTTCCTTTGACTTAATTTTCAGAATTTCATGTAATTGTGTGAACCAAGCTCCTGCCCTTAGAATCACCTTTCAGTCAACTGCAAAACAAATTCCCTACCTCTCCCCAGTAACTCCAGCTTGCTCCATCCTTCTGTCTGGCCCACATTACACAAAGTACTGCTGAGTCATATAAAGATACTAAGTACTTACAACCAAAAAAAAAAATCCTTAATATTTTAGAGCAGTTCTGGGTTTATAGAAAAGTTGAGCAGATGGAACAGAGGAGTTCCTGTGGCCCCCATCTCCTCCCCGACTCCCCAGGTTCCTGTTTGCAGTAGTGTGGTATGTACCCTGCCAGTGATAAACCAGGGTTGAAACATTATTATTAGGAAGTGAAGCCTATAGTTTACCTTAGGAGCCAGTCTGTGTTCCACAGTTCTATAGGTTCTGACAAATGCATAATGCCATGCATCTATCATTACGGCGAAGAGTTTCATACGGAATAGTTTCACCACCTTGAAAATTCCAAGTTTTCCCTATTCATCTCTTCTTGCCTTCCCCCACCCAAAACTTCCCAAAACTTCTCATTTTTTTGCTGTCTCTGTAGCTTTGCCTTTTATAGACTACTATAAGTTTCAAACCTATCTGGGTAAATACCTAGGAATAGGAATGCAGGATTACATGGTAATTCTGTGTTTACTTTTCCAAAGCTGCCGCCAGGCTCTTCCAAAGCAGCCATACTGTTTTGTGTTCTCACCAGCAATGAATGACAGTCCATGTTGCTTCATGTCCTCGCTGGTTTGGGAGAATTTTAGCCATTCTGACAGGTGTGTAGAGTTATTGTATTGTTGTCATTTGCAGTTCCCTGATGATATACGATGTTGGGCATCTTTTCATGTGCTTAGTTGCCATCTATGCCTGCTGATGTGTCTGTTCATATCTTTGGCCTCTTAAAAAGTGGGTTGTCTTCTTATGGCTAATTTTTAACAGTTGTTTGTATATTTTAGACACAAATCTTTTATAAGATATATATTTTCCAAACAGTTTTTTTTCTCCCAGTCTGTGGCTTGTCTTTTCATTTGCTTGACAGTGTCTTTCACATAAGTTTTTAGTTTTAATGGAGTCTAATGACTTATCATGTTTCTCTTTTATGGATTGTGACTTTGGTGTCATATTTAAGAACTTATTGCCAAAAACAAGGTCATCTATTTTCTCCTACCTCATCTTCTAAAAGTTTTATAGTTTTATGTCTTATATTTAGATCTATGATCCATTTTGAATTTGTTGCCCTTATGATGTTTTTCTTGTCTTCTCCCTCTCTTCCTCTCTTCTCTGATTTTAATCAAGCATTTTTTATAATTTTATTTTCTCTCCTTCCTTGGCATATTAAACCTTCCTTAAAATGTTACTCGTTTCACTTATCCATAAGCTAGAATCACCCAATACATTGCTGTTATGATTATTTTGAAAAGCACCTGAACTGATTTATTAGATCAACTGAGAATATGAAAAATAGATTTTAATCTTACCTCCATTTGTTCTTTCTTTAGTGCTCTTTTTTAATGAAGCTCTGACTTTCTGACCCTTATCATTTTCTTTTTTTCTGAAGAACTTCTCTTAACATTTCTTTCAAGGCAGGTCTTAGGTTTTGTTCATCTGAGAAAGTCTTTATCACTCTTTCACATATGAGGGGTACTTTCACTGTGCACAAAATTGTTCGTTGTGGGTTTTTTTTCTTAAAACAAAAGTTTAAATACTTTAAAATATTTTATCCACTGTCTTTTGCTTAGAGGCATCTGAAGAAAGTTCAATGTAATTTTTTTCATTGCTTTACAGGTTTTTTTTTTAAATCTGGTTTCTTTCAAGATTTGCTCTGTAATTTTTTATAAGTTAAACACGATATACATAGGTGTAGAATTTTTCATATTCATCCTTAGTCCTGGATCTGGGATTTTGGTGTCTGTCATTGATTTGGGAAAATACTCAACCATTATTATTTAAAATATTTCTCCTGCTCCTTTTTATCTTTCTTCAGATCTTCCCATTACATGTATTTTTCACTCCTTGTTCCACAGTTTTGGGTATTTCTGTAGCATCTTTTTTCATTTCTTTTTCTCTTGGTTTTTCCGTTTGGCAAGTTCCACTGACAGCTTCAAGCTCCCTGATCCTTTCATTGGTGCATCCGAGCTAAAGATGAGCCCATCAAAGGCATTCTTCATTTTTCTTATAGTGTTTTCGGTTTCTAACATTTCCCATTGGTTCCTTTTTAGAGTTTCCATCTCTCTGCTTATATTGCCCATCTATTCTTGCATATCCTCTTTTTCTATTAGAGTTCTAATCATAGTTACATAATTACATAGCTGTATCATGGTTAAATCCCCAGTCAGATAATTCCAAAATGTCTGCTATATCTGAGACTGATTCCAGTGGTTGCTGTATCTCTTCAGTCTATGGTGGGTTTGTTTGTTTTGCCTCTTAGCATGCTTTGCAGTTTTTGTTGAAAGCCAGACAGGATGTACCAGGTGATAGGAACTTAGGTAAAGGTCTTTGGTATGAGATTTCATGTTAAAACAGCTAGCAGTTAGGCTGTTCATGTTTGGTTTCCCCATAGATGTCAGAGGTTTCAACTTCCTCTCATGTCCTCTTTCTTTCTCTTTTGTCTTTGGGTTTCCCTAGAAACTCCTCCAACGGAGTCTGTATCTCAGAGTTCTCTGTTATAAATCTACTGTTATTATATTGGGGCCCTACTGATGTGGTGGTCAATGTACTGGTGGGGAAAATGTTCTAGAGTCTTATGGTTAAGCCCGTTTTTTTTTTGCTTTTTTTTGTTTGTTTGTTTTGTTTTTTTTAATTAATGGGCTTACATCCCTGTGGCCTTAAGAAGAGTTTCTTAGCCTTTTTGTTTTCCCTTCCAGTATCTGTGACACATAGCTAGAGGGGTTTGGAGCCATCTAACTGCTTTCCCCTCAGGACACATACACCAGTGATAAAACAGTTTCCCTTGAGGGTAGGGCCTCCACTCTCTGATGGATCTGAAATCTGTTGATTTTCAATTTGTTCAGCTTCTTTCTTATTGTGAGGACTATAGTGATGACTTCCATGTCAGAACTGAAACCATCAATTTGTGTTTTACCTGTAATGATTCCCATGGGCAAACAATATCAGTAAGAAGGTTGTGGTAGGCCCTTCTTTCCTTAGATCCTTGTGTGAGCAAATCCACTTGGCATGAACCCAAAGAAGCCCCTTAAAATTCAGTGTAAAATTAAGCTCATAGAATATGTCAGTTTTCTAAATATAATGCACAAAGTATAACCACTGATAATTTTTATGTTTCTTATTTTTAAGTAGATTTCACTCCCAGCATGGAGGCCAATGCAGGGCTCGAACTCATGACCCTGAGATCAAGACCTAAGCCAAGATCAAGATTTGGACGCTTAACCAAATGAGCCACCCAGGCACCCCATATGATTTTCTATGTTTCTGTCTATCCATTACTTACGCTGAAAATGACAAAATAAATTTTCACCAAATTTAAAGAGCATGTTTAAGAGAGTCTCTAACCTAATGAAGAAATCATGCAGTAAGCATGGAATTCATTGTTAGGGATCACAGGGCAATTCCAAACTCTGAGTAACCCCCTTCTGTGGAGCTGCAACTGGGGTTATTGCTGGTGTGAAGGATCATGCCGCACAGACTGAGACAGGTGCTTGGACAGACAGAACAAAAATTTTGAACATAAGCTTTGAAAAACCACCCCCCCAACCAAAAACCCAGAGCTGATATAAATATCAATTTGCTCCCACGCTCCTTCTCTCCCAGACACTCTACGTAGCATGCACCTGGGTAAGTAACAGCAATGTACTCTTTCGGTGGTGGTTAAAGACCTGCAGGCACAAACAGAAACAACTTGTTTTGTGACATACTGCAAAACTGAGAGCACTAACTCCAGGCCTTCCGACAGACCTGCACGGTAATTCCATGAATTAAAAATCCTGGTAAACTGACCCATGGAGGCTGAGCAGAAGGCTTTTAATGTGCGTGTGAAACGAGTGAGTGTTCTAATTCTGAGTCACCTTCCATAGAGAACTAGGTGAAATAAAAAGAGGTCCTAGAGGATTTGAATCTTTTAAAGCCATGGGGAGGAACCATAGGTTGTGGCTTTCTGGCAAACTGCTTAAATCATTATTGTCATTCCTGGTTCTCTGGTTGTGGCTTTCCTTCCTTCTGTTAGTGTGATATTTATCTCCTTGCTCTTTTCTTCCTCAGTCTCTCCAGACTTTGACTTCTAATGATACTTTGGCAATGGCTTTCCTCCAACGGATTCAGATCTCTCTGGAACAAAGTGGCACCTTTCAGCTCTGGGTGTGAAAGGAGTTTTGGATATACACGTGGTACCAGTGATTGTAGAGCTTTTATTTTTAATGTATTCTTTTAAGTTTATTTATTTACTTTGAGAGAGAGAGTGTGTGTATAAGTGGGGAAGGGGCAGAGACAGAGGAAGAGAGAATCCCAAGCTCCAACACGGAGTTTGATCTCACAAACCATGAGATCATGACCTGAAGTGAAATCAAGAGTCAGAAGTTTAACTAATTGAGCCCTCAGTGCCCTGGCAGAGTTTTTAAGTTTCAAATATATGACAGAACTTCCTATATGAAGACTGTATTCAAATTAGTATGAAGATAAGATGGATTTTTAAGTGGTATTGAAATAATTCAGAACAACAACAAGCTGGTATATTACATTAATCCTTGCATAAAAACCAATTGCATATAGCATACAGATTTGCATGTTAAAAAGATGAGGCCACAGATTTTTCTAGGACAATATAGTTGTATGACCTTAATGTTGAAATAAGGATGAAATGAAGCCTAAAAACCATGAAAGAAAAAAAAAACCTGATAAATCAGACTGCATGAAAATTCATTTTTAGTTAAAAAAATGAAAAAAGTGTATAAGTGGGAGCACAAGATGGGAGTATATACAAAAATTATTAGTAAGGTCTGTAACAGACAATGAATGATTGGTATCCATAATACATTAAGCCAGCTTCAAATCGGCAATAATAACATAATCAAGAATAAAATGCACAAAGGACAGGAACTAGCAGTAGTTATTGTTTGCAGGATAGAGCGAAGTCATTGCTCTTATATGTTATTAGGAGAGTACATGGCCGCAGACACTTTAAAGGTAGGTTGATAATAACACTTATAATTGATAATCATACACTTTTGACCAAATAATTTCACTGTGAGATATTAATCCTATAAAAATATTCCTGTAAATGCCCACATATAACTGTCTGAGTATTTACTGTGTCTTTGTTTTAAATGTAAACGCTGAAAAGAACAAAAATGTGCATGAATGAGCATTTCATTAAATAAATGATGGTAGGATCATCCAGTGAGATCTTGTGGTTTTTAAGTAAGAATATGGCATAAATTCCACTCCCACTTATGATGGAGTGGCTGTTGTAATCAACCCTCTTACAAAGGATGGCAAGAAAAGCAGGCCCAAAGATGACTTAGGTTGATATCAGAAGGCACAGAATTAATAATTGTGACTAAAGTGTTTAAGAAATTCGATGGCAAAATAGAGGATTTTATTCAAGAATTATAATCTATTTTAAAAATTATAATGTAAAAATCCCATAACTGAAAAATGCAAAGAGTTAACTAAAAATTCATTGCATGGAGAGCTGTTTGGAGACCACTGAAGAGGCACTAGTGATCTTGAAGAAAGGTTAGTAGAAAAAAGTCCACACTGAAGCATGTAGTTAAAAAAAAAAAAAAAAGAAAATGTAGAAAACAGCATAGAAGACATATAAACAAGTAATAGTTGAATATATTTGTAGATGGAGTCTCAAAAGAAGAGAAAGGAGAGAATGGAGCATAAGCAGTATTTGAAGAGGTAATGCTCAAGGAAACCACAAAGTAATGAAAGCCATATGCTCACAGACTAAAGAAGCACTATGAATCCCCAAAAGACAGAGAGCACTACATCAGGACACTTCATAAAAAAAACTTCTGAAAGTCAAAGACAACAAAAAGATCCTCTAAGCAGTCAGAGATAATAAGATACACCCCAAAACGTACTTTCTTGAAAGGAGACACAATAAAATCTCAAATGACTTCCTGAGGAAAACCATGGAAATCAAAAGACAATAGGTCATCATCTTTAAAACTTGGAAAAAGTTAACTGCCAATCCAGAATTCTATAACCAGCAAAAATATTCTTCAAAAGTTATGGCAAAAGAAAGACATTTATGGACAAAGAAAACACATAGCTAGCAGACTCTAAAAAAAATAAAATAAGGAGCCTTTCAGATAGAGGGGAAATGATCCTATACAAAGACTGATATTATACTAGATATGATATTTACTAAAAGAACATTAAAAATGCAAAACCAAAAAAGTAATATAGAGAAAATGTTATAATAAATTCTTGGTTAATTAAATATAGAGCAAGAAATTGAAAAATAAACACAAACTATTAAGAAATAATAGGAAATAATGATTGAAATGATAGCTATGGTAATAACATTACATGTAAATATACTAAATATTCCAATTAAAAGACTACTGCAATCAGATGAATATCAAAGTAAGTATCACATGCGACTTACAAGGGACATACTGAAATATAGACATAGAGATGAAGATATGAAAGGACGGAAAGACTAATACTGACCATCCAGACACTAACCAGAAAAAACTGATGTTCTAACATTAATACCAGACAGAGGAGATTTTAGGGAATGAAGTACTAGGAGAAATAACAACGTATTTCAAAATGATAAGTTTACATGAACCTAATAATATAGTCTACAAGTATATATAGTAAAAGGAGAAACCATTAATTCCATAATCATAGAGGAGGGATTTAACATATTTCTCTCAGGAACCAACAGAACAAGCAGAAAAGAAAAAAAGAAAAGAAAAGAAAAAAAAAGAAGTATCAGTAAAATAAAGAAGATTTAATAACATGATTAACAAACCCATTGTTCAGAATATGTTCTCTGACTACAGTAGAATAAAGCTAGAAATCAACAGATAAAAGATAATAAAATCTCCAACTATCGGAAAATGAAGCATTATACATAAACCCATAGGTAAAATAATCCATGGTGTAAATGAGGAAATAGTTTGAATTAAATAATTACGGTATTTAACAAATCAAACATTTTTTAATGTAGGAAAGTGATGCTTAGGTTAATAGTAACAGCTTTAAGCACACACATTAATAATAAATGATCGAGGCAATCATTTAAAGAAGTCAGAGAAACAATAATAATAAACCACAAGAAACACGGAAGCAAGAAGGCTAAACTATAATAGCAGACATTAATAAAAAGGGAAAACAAAGCACAGTAGAAAAAATCAACATAGTCCAAAGTAAGAAATTTATAAAATATAAATTACTCTATTAAAGAAATTGAATCTATAATTAATATTATTGCCATTTAAAAAATCCAGGCTCAGACAGTCTTCATGATGAATTGATCTAAACAGTTAAGAAAGAAATGCCACAACTCTTATAGAAAGTCTTTGTGGAAATGGAAAAGAGAACATACTTCCCAATTAATTTTACGAGGTCTTAATACCAAAACATAATGAGGCCATTACAAGGAAGAAAATTCACAGATCAACTTCTCTTATGAACATATTTGAAAAAGTTCTTTATAAAATATAAGAAATTCTCACTTGGCATGGTAGTTAAACTGTAAAAAATGACTGTGTAAGCTGAAAGTGAGCTAAATATAAGTTGAGCTTAATAATCAATGGGAAGACTGATTTCTCCACAACCTTTACAAATGTTTATCAAAGTATTAAAAATCTTTTACTGTCAATTATAATTATATAGGGACATTTAAAAAATAGTAGTGATAATATTTTCTTAGTACATTGTGACTTAAAACACTAAAAACATTCAGCTCAAATGTCTTATGTCTTTGTAAAAACTTATCAAGAGTTGAACAGTGTTGGCTTTCCTCTTGACTTACACCTACGATACAGAGCAAGCGTCTTTTCTCTGCTTTAGTAAACTGCCATACTTTTTCCAAGTTCGAATCAGCTTCCAATGTTCTGTCTTTCACATCTGCAAGGGATTTTTTGTGTGCCAGTGTCACTTCCTGTGGGACATATTCACCTAGTTTCTCCCAGCCATCTTCTCATTTATGTCAGAATTTGTTTTCATTGCCTTCCCCTGGCAGTACAGCTAGAGTCTCTCGAAAGGGGAGCCAGCATCTCCAAGGTTGGCTATTTTTTCTCTAAATCTGTTTACATTTGACTAGAATTTCACTTCCAATGTTATCACTTTGTTTCTTTACTGTTCTTTCATATGTGTTGGCCAGTATCCACTTTTGTAAAATATCACACGTGTTTATCATTGGGGACAAAGAGGCAACACGACTACACGGTTTGCTGTCAGTGTGTGAACTGACCAACAGATGTGCTCAGAATAATCATCAGACTTTGAGAGAAGAGACATTATCAGTCACTGATCATTATGCAGAATGGTTGGTTAGGTAGTGATCTGTGAACTATAGGGCTTGCACTTTGTGCCAGTTAAGGTACTGTGGTAACTGAAACCTGAATTGTGTTGTTAGTGGACTGGAATTATTCACTTGAACCATGGTAATTGAAATTCTTTGCTTATTCTTCAAAATGAGGTCTACCTGTATTGGTAAAGAAATATTGGTTCTGTGTTTTTATCTGGGTGCTGGTACATGGATATCCATTTACTGAAATTCATTGAGTAATACTCATATACTCCAAGTATATGATAAACTTCAATACGAAATTTCCTGAGGAATCATTATAACTTGCCACATTAACAGAATAAAGAGAAAAATCATGTGATCATCCAAACAGATGCAGAAAAAGCACTTGATAAAATTCAATAACTCTTCAGAAAAATAAAAGCCCACACTAAAAAAGGAAACAGTTTTCTCAACCTATTAAAGGGCACCACAAAACTACAGCAAACATTATACTTCACAGTACACTTCTGAGGCTGGGAATGAGACAAAGATGCCTTGCTATCACATAGCTACTCCACATTATACTGGAGGTCCTGACTCTGAGTAACTGCCTAACATTATTGGAAACTATCAAAGAATACCTAATTAAATGGAAGGATATACCATGCTCATGAATTAGAGAATCCCAATTCACCTGAAATTGATCTCCAGATTCACTGCAACTGCAGCCAAAATCAGAGTATGTTGTTTGGTTTATATGTGTGTATGTAAGTGTGTGTGTGTGTGTGTGTGTGTGTGTGTGTGTGCGCGCGCGCGCGCATGTACAAAGACAAGCTCTTTAGATATGCAGAGGAACAAGAGTAGCCAGGCAATCTCAAAGAAAAAGAAAAAAATTGGAGAAGTGGCATTTTTAGCTACCAGGATTTATTATATAGATTTAAACAAGTATAATAATTAAACTAGTATGTACTGGCATAAGAATAGACAAGCCAAATGGAACAGAAAACAGTCCAGAAATGGACCCATACATACATGGTCACCTAATTTATGAAGAACAATAAGGGAGAGGAAGGTATTTTTGCTAAATGGTGCTGGGTCAACTGACAATTCATATAAAAAGTGAAGACTGGCTCCTATGTTATGCCATGTATAAAAAATCAGCTTCGGGTACACTTTAGATCCAAATACAGATTTGTAATCTGAAAGATAAGACAATAAAGATTCTAGAATAAAAAAACCAGCAGAACAGCTTCATGAATACGTAATATGCAAAATTCCTTAAACAGGACACTCGAAGTGCTAACCAAAATGGAAAGGATTAATGGGCTCTATGAAATTCTGGAATTTCTACTTATCACAAGGTGCCATTAAGAGAGAGAAATGGCAAATCATAGACTGGAGAAGATATCAGCAATATATCTACCCAACAATGGACATATTCACAGACCTAAAGAATTCCTATATATCAATCAGAGACATATAATCTAAGAGAAAAATGTGAAAGGTATCTCACAAAAATAGATATTCAAATAGCCAATAAACATGGAAAAGGGATGTGGAGTCCTTCCAATTTCCAAACTGTGCTGGAAAGAGTGTACTGGTATAACTACTTTGTAGAACTATTTGACACTAGCTCCTAAATGCAACCCATTCAATTACCTGGAATGTCACTCTTCAGTATGTACGCTACAGAAATGGATACACATATCCACCAAATCACATACAAGAATGTTCCGAGAAGCACCATTGCTGAGAGGGCAAAACTGAAAGCAAACCAACATTAAAATGGACAGATGAATTGTGGCATCTTCATAACAATGAATAATATCCAGTATTGAGAAGAAGCAAACAGGCAAACAGGATTTGAATGGATCTCACAAACAGAATGTTAGCAAAAAAGAGTCAGAGAGACATAAAAGAATCATTACTGTGTGATTTCAAATATAAGATGATCAAAACAGGGCCAAAGCAACAACAGTGAGAGAAATCAGAAGAGGGAGTCAGGGCCCTGGCAGGAGCTGGTAACTGGACAGCAAGAGGTGGTCTTCCATTCAGATTCTATTTCTCGACACAAATGGTGACTGAATGAGTGTAATGTCTTGTACTGGTCTAAAATTATTACTTAAGAAATAAACAAAAAGAAGAACTTAGCAGGTGTACATGCCCTGACTTAGAAAGGTAGCCATGATATGTTAGCAACTGGAGGGAAAAGAAAAGTCTGTTGTTATCCACCAAATAGGATTCTGTATTGGTAACAAAGTGAAAAGGTGAATTATTATATCCAAAATAAATCTGTGAGGGATTTATTAACAACGTTGAACGTTTTTACTTTATGAAATTTTTGGATTTTTTTAAATTTTTTTAAAGTGAGCATGAGTTACACATTTGAGACCAAAAATAGTAAATAGTTAAAATAAAGCTTTTCTAGCTGAACATTTCACAATAGCAAAAACGTCCTCTGGGGTAGTGCAGTGTGGTGGCCCTGACAATGACATATGTCTGTGGTACTCAGTAGCTGAGTTTCAAGGGCTCTGGTTCTGGGGCTCTCTAAAGGTCACTTAGGTGAGCAGGACCTTTATACATAATGGAAATGTGCTTTAATTAGCGTCACTCAATTTGTGTTCAAAGGAGGCGATTTTGTGCTGTTCTCTGTGGAACATTCACTGAGCAAAGGTAAAAACCTGAAAGACCACCACATAGATGCCCAACTCAATTCCAGAGAAGGGATGTGGTGCAGCAGATACGGCAACAGTATTTTCACGCGTTATTTTACTTAACAAAAGTCAGAGAAGAGAACTACCATTCTCCATGTCTCAGGTGTAACACCCTAGCTTACCTGTACGCCTGCAGAGTAGTAAGACAGACTCTAACTTTCATCAAGTTTACTACCAGACATGCTTTTAGATCATCATGCTTTCCTCAACAAATTTATATAACTAATTAAAATGTTCTATCATCCCATTTTAATTTTACACACTATTATGGTAAAGGAAAGAATGCTGTATCTCTCAGAAGTATTCTTGAAAATTATGGGGAGATTTTTTTATGATACATCTGCCAAGAATATCTATTGTGAATAAAATGATTTAGAAAACAAAGATGTTTCCAAGTAAAAACTGAAAACTGCCCAGGATATGAAAAACACAAGCTGTATGTACACACAATCTTTAAATATCAAAAGTGTACAATTTCCCCCTCCTAGGAGAAATGGAGAACAAATTTTAGCTCATTTTCCTTTAAAAAAATACTCCTGATGAATTAAGGGGTTTATTCAGATCTCTACCCAGAACAACAACAAAATAACCCAAATGAACTTGGAATTTTGCTGAGACTTAGAGGTTGAAGAAAATGAAAAGGAAAATATTAAATGATCATTTAATGTCACAGTGACACCGTGAACTCTCCCTTTCCTCCAACGACTTTGCTTCAGAGAAACTTCCTCTTTTTGTTCTTTAAAGTAACACTTCTTTCATTTTTTTCTCCAGATTTGCTTGTGGTTTTGCCATAGATCGCTTGCCCCTAATTGCAATTCTTTGCTTTTCCCAAATAAACTCATTTTGCTGGTAAAATAGCTGGCTGTTTTATTTTTAAGGTAGACAATATAAACCTTTTAAAAGTGATGCAGAAAAGAATCAGTACACACTGAATAAGAAGAGATTTCATCTTTCACATTATGCAAATGGTTTTGCTAGTGATATTTTCTATTTTTATAAGGATGATCCTCATTACTACTTCTACTATGTGAATTACAAAATTGACTGTGTATCTGTTTTAACAGGAACATATACATAATTACTCTGTGGAGATATTTTCAAAAGTGTCAAAATATGAATTAAAACACTGACACTTTTTTAGGGCTCCTTGTACTGTTCCAAAACACATGTTGTTTACAGAATGGAGGCAAGGAAAAGTGGATTAGAACATTTGTACAGAACAGTTTCTAAAAAATATCAGTCATTTTTTTTATTTAAAGCAATGTTCAGATCTGATTATATTACACAGAAATTCTTCTGGTTGGGGAGCAATGTATGGATGCACAATGAAACCACAGTAACTTAACTGCCCTCATTTTCTGAGGAGAAGAGTCTTTCTCCCTCTTTGGCTGAGATGAAATCAGGAGTCGTGCCAACCACAGCTGAGCGTGGACCCTGCCTGATGTGAACAGGTCAGCTTTGCTCATGGATGTCATAAGTCTTTTGTTCAATGGCTACCAAGTACACTCTTTTTTTTTTTTTTCTCTCTTAAAAGTCTAACTGGTAATTGTATTGGAGAGGAGCACAGTGCTAGCAAACTGTGCTAATTCAGTGCATTTTTGGCCAAGTCAGCAGAAAGCTCACTAATTTTCTTTTCCTCTGGAAGAGGAACAGATCTACCACGTTCTGGGAGACACAAACATACAGAAGAACTGCTATGGCTGAAGACATGAGGACGCTGGTTACAAATTACCAATATTTACATCTGATCAAATAAAAAATATTGCAGTAACTTAACATAACTAAGGGGAAACTTATTCCTTAGATTGCTACAATATAACCTCAAAATTATAGGCAAAATTTTGTCTAGAGTGAACCTTAATGACAAAGAAAAAGAATTAAATGAAGATTGGCAATTCTCTTACTTACACTCTGATAATCCTTCAGCTTTTAATGGTTTAACTTTCCCCCCAATAACCGTCTTGCCTGTCTTAAATATGCGGTACATTTCCCAGTCCCTCAAATGCCATGAGACACTCCTGGTTCCCCTCCTCCAAGCCCTCTGCAGATGGTGGAGAGCCTCTACCAAAGAGACCTTTACTTCAATAGGTTCTGGTCTGTCCTATTAGGAGTGAGGACCACAGAAATTAGTCTAGCCCTTTCACTAGGAATCAAGGTCAGGGTGTAGACTTAGTGGAACCTGCTTGTCCGTAGGGTCAGGACTAGAACACAGATCTTTCCTCCCCTCTTCAAGTTCTTTCCACATTCCCTACTGGAATGATAAAACCAACCCAGCAAACAAATTAAGACATACTTCACACAAAAAAAGCATAGTCTGTGTTTTCACTAGTGTTTTCGGTTTTACCTCTGAAGAGATTATCCAAGTCAATATCTTCTTTTCCTTTGATTTTCCAACACTTTGCCTGCTGTACAAGTCTGGGCAGAGAACAGAAATAAAATCTAGATTCATTATCCTGTGAGGTAGGAATAAATTATGACAGCACCACAAACTTAAACAGAAACCACAGGATAAACAATAGCGAATTAGCAGGTATTTTGCCGCACACAGCCTTGTTAGAATTCTTCTTCCATTTAAGATTTTAAAGATATACTTTCAGTCTGAAACTAACTTTAAAGTCTGCAACTTGAAAGCTCTCCCCTCTCCAATCCCCATTCATTGTGTTACAATAGAAAGTTTCCAAAACTCTCTCGAGAATAATCTCTTCTGACTCTGAAGAGGAACTAGCAGGGATGGTAGTAGATGTGTGGTAACAAATGGGTAAATAATAATTGCTACTTATGATTTTAGCTTTTATTTTGATCAGAAGATTATAGACATTGTACAAAAACAATTGCATTAAGTAATTTAGTTATGCAGTTGAATGTCAGAGAATTAATTAACTTTTAAAATGCTCCAGTATGCAGTAAGGACTAATTTTGTAATTCTTCCATCATACGACTTTATTAAAACTTGAGGCTCATGGTTTGTAATGAACATTGAAGTTTCTTAAATGAAACTTTTCCCAGCATTGCTAATTACCTAGTAAACTAATTTTAAGTAGAGAGAGACCCTGAAATAGTTGATTAATTTATGTGTATGTATTTATGATTTTAATGAAAATTAAAATAGCTCACTTTGCAAATGTATTTTCCGATTACTTGTACAGCAGTTCTCTCATTTTATCTTCACTGATGATAAGCTCTTGAGAATTTGCTCAGTTTCTGTTTTACATGAGACACTGATTCAGTTCCCGAAACCTTACACAGAAACCTAAGCAACATACATAATTGGAGGTACATAATTGGAGGTAACTTCAGCTTATACAGATTATCTTTTTTACCATTAAGACCTTTTTTAATCAAAAAATCAAGAAACTGAGAAAGAATTTCTTTTGAAACCCCATCTGTGGACCTTAAAAGGAGGTCTGATATCCTCAGTGGAGAAAATCTGGGGCCAGGCTCGAGGTTTGTTGAGTCAGAGTTCGTTTTTAAATCTAGAGGTCTCAGCTTCCCAATGTGCAAAATGGAGACTGGACTTGCTTTATGGTGTTTGTTCTGAAAAATTGGTGAAATAATATATTATAAAATAGTCTACAAATTTTTAGACAGCAGGGACATGCATAAAAATATGAGGAATATTTTCAATTAATTCAATATGCTTAATTTTCATTATATTCTGGATATATACAGATCATCAGGATTTATTTACATCCTTGTATGAAAGAATATTAGCAATAGAAAGAGGCCTTAAATTGAAGCAGTGAGCATCTGGTAGAGAGCTGGTCAATGTGGAATGCCAGGGGCACAACATGTGCACTAAATAGCATGGTGTAGTCATTCTGCAAAGAATAAGATGGAAAAAGGATAATTTTCGCTCTGTTTATATATTTTGGCAAATATTTGTTTGGGAATATTCTCCCAAACTTGACAAATTTGATGAAACTGAGCTGATTTCCAAACCATCTTAAAGCATCCCTCCACAATAGATACTGATGAAGATCTTGATTTTATCTTAAAATTTGGAAAAATAGAAGCAAGAATGCCTTATATAACTTTGATGGGGACTTTAAAAAGCAATTTAAAAATAAATCAAATAAATTTACTGAGTAGTTTCTTAAAAAATTCCAGGCACCATTATTCACCACCAGTATTGTTCAGTACAGTCTCGCTTTCAAAACTAGGGAGATACACCAAACCAAACAGTGTAAGTGGTTCATGCTCAGTAACATTTCCTGAGGAGGACAGGTGCTTTTCAGGACTCCTCCATTCTTCACTTTGTTCAAGCCCATTTCATTCCTGCAAACTCTGTAAAGAGGGTATAGGACTCCTGATATAAATAAAGGGTCAGAGACATTAAACTACTTGCCCATCTTGGGCACACAGTGAGTCAATGGTGAAGTCAGAACACAAACTCAAGTCTGCAGACTCCAAATCCATGCTACTCTGTGCATCACTGTCCAATGTTTGAGCATTTACAGAAGGCATCGATGAAGAGATGTCACAGAGCAGAAAAAGGGAGCATCAATAATGCTCGTGGCAGCTGGAGGGAGAGATGACCTGGCACTAGGCTAGTGGGGGATCTGCAGAGAACGCAGGTGGGTGGGTCCTGACAGAAGGGAGATGTGCATGATCGATGGCCTTGCAAAGCTCTAGAAAATTAGGGTGGGAGAAAAGCAGAAACTGCAGCAGACCAAGCACAAGCAAAATGGTAGGGAGGGTGTTTGTGGGACACAAAGAAACTAATCAATCTATTTGGCTAAAGCACCTACTCTGCAGGGAATACAAAGAACTAAAAGAAAAAGCTAGAGCTAAGGTGTGGAGAGCCTTGCACACTGTTCTGAAGTGTCTGGACTTCACCTTGAAGGCAGAGGGAAAGGCAATGGCACTGCTGCATCTTGAAAGAATCTATTGCACACTGACAGTAGAAATGTTTGGCCTAATCAGGCCAGTGATGTGCCAAAGAGTAATTGTATTTTAGCTAAAGGTAACACTATTAAGATCTCCAGGTATGAATATTTTCCCAATAGTTTTGCTTGAAGCCTGGCCTATACCTTCTATGTAGTCATCATAGATCCAGGTGCTCCAAGCAATCTTCAAAATCTTTTATTAGTGATACTGATGTTGGATCAGCAAGTGCCAGGCTACCTGTCTATCCATGTGTCCCTGCAAAGGGGAGCACATGACTGAGAGGATTCCTGCTTCTGCTGGTGAGACCTGTCCCTGTAATCCGATTCTGCTACCCGTTGGTTTTCCACTTGCCCTGTCCTGAGGATTTTGCTACTTCCACTCGAAAAAAGGGGCCAATGCTCTCTGACCCTCTTTCTATACTTCTGCTATAGTAAATAAGGCAAGTTAGCAGCTACTGTTTCTGGGTTCAGTAAATGTAGGTCCTGAATCACATGTGCTGAAAAACACAGAGATTTAGTAGTTGGTCCAAAGTCACATAGTAAGAAGGGCCAAAGTGGAAAAATCAGAATTTGGATTTAAGTCAGATTAGTCATCGAAATGTAGCTAGATGCCTTCCAGAACAGGAGTTGCAAAAGACAGTCCAGGAGTCAAATCCTGTCCATTGCTTGTTTCTGTGAACGAAATTTTAGTAGAATACAGCCATGCTCATTTGCTACTTACTGTCCATGGCTGCTTTCACACAACAGTGGTCAAACTGGGAAACTGTAGCAGAGTTCTTAGGGCTCCCAGAGCCTAACATATTTACCACCTTTAGCAAAGCTCTTGAGAGGGAAAGTTCGCTGACTCCTGTTCTAGCAATAAAGGAAAAGGCTCCTAAAGCCAAAAATATACATATGACATGTGATGGATTTACATTACTACTTTTCTCAAAATTGCCTTAGTAACAGCAGTTAGCTACAAATTAAGAGTAGGGGTTGAAAGGCAAATATTGAGCTCTGACAGCTTTTTAGTTTTTAGACAAACTGCCCAAGCCAAATCAATATTTCTTTGAGCTTTTCCTAAATGCAGGTGTTTCGTGCAGCTGAAATGGTGTCTGCCACGAAGAGACAAACTACCGGAGGATACAGATGTGTGCAGTGCCAACTTCCACAGCACGCCGACTGAGAAAAGGGCTACACGAAGACAGGAAGAAATTGCTTTGGGATCACAGAGTGGGAGGGGATTTCCTGTCTAAAAGGTCAGCGAGCTCAGAAAAAGCTTTCAGGAGGAGAGGAGTTTGTAGAAGGCTCAAACCAAGTTTTACTAAGGGAAGCATCAAGAGAGACACTGCAAAGACATTGGCATGTGGAGGGCAGGCAGGGGGAAGAACTCAGAGTGGCTGTAGTGTGTGCGGAGGTGAGACGTGCAGGCTGGGGACACGTTATGAGGACTGTGAAGGCTTTCTACATACGTACGTATGCATTCTTGCGTGTACATGTGTGCACGCTTGTATGTATGTGTTTGTATATGTGAATTTAGTTATAGTAAGGCAAAATAAATCAAGGACCCTGTAAGACTCTAAAAATCTAAGGAAGGATCCATATAGTATGTTTAGTTGGTAAGTAAAATGTAATTCAACTTTTAAAAGTACTGCATTCTAAAGCATCAATACATGATCTACATATGAAAATGTTTACTGCAGCACTATTTGCAGAGGGAAAATACTGGAAACAACCAGTATATTCAACCAATACTGTCAACAGGGGAATGAGGTAAGGTATATCCACACTATGGAATATGATAGTTATTAAAACAACACATTGAATCCGCTTAATACGGCAAAATTTCCATGACATATTGTTACATACATAACACATGTTTTAATAAAGCTAGTATCTTTTTATTGTCAGACTTTCTTTGAGCCAATAAACAATGGTTTTACATGGAAGCCCAAAGAGGAGAGGGTAATTTTTTGCTTTTTCTTTGTGGGTAGACTTAGTTGCATAAGTCTTTACAACTTTTCCGTATAAAAATAAAAGTCTAAGACCAGGTTATTTTTCTTCTGGCCATAACTGCTGACTTATTTATAGGTGCCTTATTCAAACCACCATTATAATCTTGGGGATAAAAATATGTGTGTTTTATAAAAGCTAAAGCTTTATTTATTTATTTATTTACTATATTTAATGACAGGTCTTTTAAACCTTCCCTTATGCGTTCATGTCAAGAATGCAGTTTCTTTCCCCCACATTCAACACGATTATACCCTAATCTACCCAGAGTGAGACAAGCCAACCTCAAATGAAACATTAACATAAAATTATTGTAATGTATCTTAATAAAAGAGTGAATGCACACCTGAATATCCATACATATATAAACACAGAAAAAGCATAAAAGAGAACATGACTCTTCACACAAGTGGCCTCAGGACACCCATCAGAGTTGAGAAGTAGGGAATGAGCAATTGTTTTTTAAAAACTGCTATATTACTTCAATTATTGTAGTGAGAATTTTAGCATATTTTTACAAGTCTGCAAATCTATACCTCACAAGAAAAAGTGTATTATTAATTTTAAAAATTTTTATTATTTTCTTTTTACTAATCAATATTTTCTAGTTTCTTATAATACACAAACATTGTTTTAGTTATGAGAAAATTTCATGTTAAGTGCCCCAACTTTACTATTTACAATGAGTGGAGAATAATTATTTTAAAGCCAAATTAAGTATATATATATATATATATATATATGTATATATATATATATATATATATGGGAAAAAATGCCTGCTGCTGCTTGGGCAACAAAGTCTTGTTTTTCTGGTGTGCAGGAACAGCAGTATTCCTTTATGCAAGGGGCTGTGGACTTAGCACATGCTGTTCTACAGCATTTAATTACTAAGAGCCTGGGCCAAGGCAGGATTCCAGAAATCCAGAGATCCACCATAAATTATAAAATGCCTTGTGAAAACCAGCTCAGAGAAATGTTTTTTAAAGCTCTTTTTAGGGCATACATTGGGTATTTTATAACGCATCAACAGAAGTGTCAATTTGTTTACAAAACACAAGACTGTAATGAAAGTGCCAAAGGAACCAAGGCAAGAGGGATCCAATGAGGGCCAAGTCCTTTCACCCAAGCACTGTTTCTGATCCCCTGAGCTGATCTTGACTGGACTCACTACTTTTTTAGTTTGCAAAATATTCAACAGAACCTTTTCCCCCGCCCCAGCCTTGTTTTCCCTAATGGCATGGATCTGCTGATGGTCTCTAGGACGTTAAGACAGGTAATCCTGGAAACATTTTGAACGTTGCCTATTCATTCCCTTGTTACTTCTTCCATGGCACTTAATCATAGTCTGTGATTTTCTCCTCATCTATGGTTTACTTTTGTCTTTCCTCCTCCATCTCCTCTACCTGCAGACACGGGACAGTTTTGTTCACTCCCATATTCGTAGCATCTGACACACCACTGAGTCAGAGGAGAAGCTCCATGCATATGTGCTGAATGAACAAATGTCGATGCAATGAGTGAATCAACATGCCTGCTGCCAGTCTACCCACCTGAGTTCAAATCCTCGTCCTGCCACTTTGCTAGGTTGGGTGACTTTCTTATCACCAAGTGAAAGCTTACAGAGGACAAGAATGTTAGTCTGTTTTGCATTGGAGTTCAGAACAGTACTTTTCTAAGTACTGTTAAATGGAAAATAATGAATGAATGAAAGAATGAACGAATGTTTGATTTCAGGAGGTGGTTGCAGTCAGGCTCCCAGTTCTTGTGGAGGAGATGTATGGAACAATGAACAGAGCAGTGACCGAGGAGAGCACTCAGAGTTGTCATTCATGACAGTGTCAATAAGGGAACTCAATTCTTTGGCTCTGATATCCTTACTTCTATGCTGAAGAAGCAGGACTAGGCAATCTTTGAGTCCCTTCCCATTACACATCCCCATGATCCTCATGCTTTGCTAGAGGTCCCTCAGAGTACGCCTAGAGGTGCGGAGAAGGAAGGAGCTTGTTTGGATGGGGGTGGCTTTCCTGTCTAGCCACAGCCTCTACAGGCCCAGAAGGATTCTGGGTGTCTTGATGGTTGACCACTGCTCACTTGATGAAGGGGTGTATTTAATTGAGTTCTGGATGCCAAGGAATAGCTCAGACTAAATAAATAAAGGTCTGGGGCACCTGGCTCCGTCGGTTAAGCAGCAGACTTCGGATCAGGTCATGATTTCACAGCTTGTGAGTTCAGGGCCCACATCAGGCTCTGTGCTGACAGCTCAGAGCCTGGAGCCTGCTTTGGATTCTGTGACTCCATCTCTCACTTCCTGTACCCCATCTGTGCTCTGTCTCTCTCTCTCTCTCAAAAATAAATGAACATTAAAAAAATAATAAATAAATGAAGGTCTGAATTTCTATTTTTGGTGCAAACATGTGCTGCATATACACAACTAGGACAGGTCCAGCTGCAAGACTTTAAAATCAACGACTGTTAAAAAGTGGGAAAAGATATGGAACTATTATTTACATAGTCTCTACTACATGCCAGGCTCAGTCATACATCTATATCTACCTACATCTATATACCTATATGCAAGATCTAAGCCTCACATATTACATTCATTTTACAGTTGAAGAAATTGAGACTTTAAGAGGCAAACTGAGGTACATACCTGAACCCATCAACTTAGATTTACTAAGAACCTCTAATGGGACTAGGAATGAGGAAGAAACAAAAGCATAATAAAAACAGGTCCTTACTCTTTAGTAGATTCCAGTCCTTTTGAGAAAATAGGGCATACATACAAAGTAAGCATTAAAAAGGTACACACACAAGCTAAGGATTTGTGGTATGGACCAAAGCACAAAGGGATGCTAAGAACAAGGAATGGGACTAGTTCTTATTGGGTCCATATCCCCAGGCCTAGCATGTATCTGGCACATAGTGGCTGCTCCAAATCTATTTAACTTGTTGAGTGCCTACTGAGTGTCTGGCATTATACTAGGTGTTAGTAATACAGAAATGTGTAATATGTGACCTCTAATCTCAAGAAGCTCATATGGACTGGAACTGTTATAAAATACTTTAAGACACAAATGAGCTTTTGCAAAGGGAGAAGACACAGGTGGAAGTAGACAAGGTAGGAAGAATGAGAACAAAGACACCGGCAGCCCAGTAATAAAAGCAATATTGTGGGTGATGATGGAGAGTGAGTGTGATGCTGAGTTGACTTTATCTCCCACAGCAGGAAATTCATGTGGGAAGACACTGATGGATTAAAGAAAACCCATGTAATGACTTGGAAGGTTAATATGGGAAGCAACCAACTAACACTGTTTTAATTCTGAGAATGGACCCCACAGAAGGTATTTATGGTGCAGCTAATGAGAGTAGTGGAAATAAACTAGTTGCTTGTGGCGGAACAATTTATTATAAGGAACATTAAGGAACTATTCCACTACATTCCATTCTCTCTGATTACCATAGCTTTCCATAGCCATTTTTATTATCAATATAGGCCTTAGGGAAGTGCACAAAATTTATAATATGGAAGGCATTAGGTCAAATAAAATGAGATTTATTAAACATTCTCTTAGATTTTCTTAATAGCAATGAGTGACTATGAATATGACTGAATATTAACAATGATGGTCCTACCAATTGTGTGAACTAGAGTATATTAAGCCCCGCTTTGGGGAGGCAGAGAAAAAGTTATTAAAGAATACTCACGTGGGTGGGAAATGCCTGAAAAAAATGCTCCCCTCAGGCCTAGAGAAGCCAGTTAACAGATAATATGGGGGGGGGGAGCAGTTGCATTTCAAAGTAATTTCTTTATGATGACACTGTTTTAATAATTTTATTCGCTTGTTGCAGAGTAAGGCCTTTAGTCTATTACAATGACTAAATGTGTTTAAGATAGAAGATTTTCTATTACATATAGCATAAGTAAGAATAAATGGTTTTGGGAAAACATAGTAAGAGCCCTCCCTTACAATAATTCTATTTTCACAAAATAAGTGATAAATACATCACAAGATGACCCTGAAAATCCTAGATATAGTAGAAAGTAGTCTCTACATAAATTCAACCAGGCCCTTCAAAGCATGAAACCAACATTCCTTTGTAGTCTATTGTGGTTGAAACGTGTCCAAGATTTGGAGTCAGGCAGTTCTAGACCCAAATCCTATCTTCCCTATTAATTGTCTGTGTGGTCCTGCACACTCTTCCTAACCTCTCTGAACCTGCAGGTGTCTGCATTATAAAACCAGAGGGAGCATAAAATGAAATTAACATAATGACATTTATACATTGTTTAGCACAGTGCTTTGTGGCCCAAAGTGAGTGTATGACATGAATAATTATTATATTTATTATTACTAATACTTCTGGTGTTTCTATTACTAGTTTACTGAAACAGGAATATGCTGGATCAAATCAGAACACCTATGTTTGGGTCCCAGACCAGTTACTTTTAAAGATCTCTAATTCCTCACCTACAAATGGCAATACTGTAATGACAATAATATCTACTTTGCCTAAATCACAAGATATGGGAAGATCCAAAGGTAATGTATGTGCAGACTATAAAACGGTCAAACGAATTAAAAATTCTCCTCTCCCCAAGAGTCCATCCCTAAATGACAGAAGCTCAAGTATAAGGTCATTTGTCTATACTTAATGCACCAGGACTGTAATACAACTGACTCTATTCATACAAGGAAAAAAAAGCCATAGAGTTTTCAGTAATTGTAACTCATTGTGAGTTTGACTCTTTAAAGTTGTATTAAAATGTCATATTGTTGCTATGAAGGTGTATCTTATAAACCACTAGTAGCATATAACCCACTCAACTTTAAAACTTGACCTTCTATTCCGAAAATGTGACCATAATTAGATGATTTGTTAATAATAACTCCTTCTACCAAAATTAATATGAAAACAAACATACTTTTAAAAAATAGTCACAAAACTGGCAAGGGGTTAGGGAAAAGACAAAATTCCCTAAATTGCTGGGCAGTATCTAATTGATTTTGGAAGAATGTTGAGAGTTAATTTTACTTTGCACTTGAATTGTCAGCAGTCTGGAGAGTCTAAGGTGACAAGTGTTGCTGGCGTAAGAAATTACAAAGGCCCGTCCTGAGCTCAGTGATGGATGGATGGAGAGACAGGTGGATGGATGGGTGGATGGAAGGCGTGTGGAAACATTAACTCTAATTTTCAGTAATTTAATCCCACATCTATACTGGGATAGGAGCCACGTAAAAACAATTCTCAACATGTAGAAGAAAAGAGATGGAATTTAAATATTATCCTCCACCTGTCTCTGATATCTTGTGATTTTAAGAGCAAAGATTTGGGTTATGGAAAAGTCAGCTTCAGGAAACTACTACAAGTAAACTGTGAGAAGAGTTATATATTTTTTTCGGCCCATAATTGGCTTACATATGATTCCTTGATGATTTCCTTGTTTTGTTTTTTCCCCAGCCTGGAATCCTAGACCATGAACAGGATGTCACAGAGATGGGGGTAGAATCAAAGTGGGCATTATGGCCAGTAACATACATTCTCATGATGGCTGGTTAAAAAAAAGGGTACAGGGGTTAGAGTGCAAGGTGGGCCCTGGTCTTGAGACTGGAAAATAAAAGAAGGCTTAAGAATTCAAGATGTGCACAGCATGACTCCCTCCTCTCTTCCAGCTACTTCCACCGCACTCAGCATACATGAATAGGATTCCACAGTGATTTTTCTGCTTGGTTATCAACTGACATTCTCTACTTCTCTCTACTGTAGTAATTATGCTTATCTGATGTATTCCAGTACAAATCCTCTTCAAAATGGTAAGGCATATAATAATATATTGAAAGGAGTAAGTTCCTATGAGGAGTTCAAGATAGGGGAAGCCATATATCTATGTTTGCTAAAAAAGAAAGACTTAGCTAGGCTTAAAGTATGTGGCAGTTCTAACAGCTTTTTTTTAAAGCACTTTAAAGATCTGTTTTGTGTCTCCAACTCTTGACATTGAGGATGAATGTCTAAAATGTTTACAAGAGAAACCAAGTTTTTATTTGGAAAAAAAAGAGAACAAAAAGAGTATGAGCAAATGGATGCACTGGTCTCTATAACTCTGGTAAATAAACACCATTCCTTGGAAAACAGTTTTAAAAAAGGAAAAGAAAAAATTCTCCCTCAACTAGGAAACAGAAAGGATGCTCGAGCTTTCATACCACTTACAGTTGTAAACAGTGTGGGTGGGAAAAAGCAGTAAAGAACAACTCGACCCTGTGAAGGTTAAACAAGAGGAGTGGGTGTAATCACAAATAAAAAATGCAAGATACAGCTACAAAAATAGAGAGGCATCAGTATCCATAGGAAATAAATCATACAGTAAAGGAGAGCCAATCTTCAGAGTTTTGTGCAGAGAGAGCAGAACCAAAATCAGCTATTTACCAAGAATGAAAGGTCACCCAAATACCCTGTACCCACATTTGGATGCAAAAGAACAAAACCCACACTTCGCACAGAACTCTCCCCATGGACGGGCCTCTCCTTGGAGTGATGGAGCAGCCTTGCTGGGACCCATGGCATAAATGGGCAGAAAGTTGTTGCACTGGAAACGCAGCTCCCGCACGATGAAAGGCACACACCTCTTCCTTTCACACTACTGAATGAAAAGAGCAAAGTTCTGGAGGTTCGGAGAAATAGCAGCCCCTCAAGTAGGCGCTCCTTCAAAGTTCAAGGAGGGAGGGTCTAGTGCCTTTCAAGGGCTTGAACAGGAGTGCCTTCTGCCTGAAGCAGGGTAGGAAAAACACCCACTTCTCACTTCTCTGACCGACCTTCCTTGGCTCCACCTCTGTCTGATCTCCCATTACTTACTGAGTGTCAGATTTTTCTGTGTTTACACTTCCCCACAAGGAGAAAGGGAGCTCTTTTTCTTTTTTAAAAAAAATGTTAGATCATTAACACATTCAGGTTAAAACATATCAAATAAGGTTGTGTTTGCAGTCCCTTCGAAAATGATAATACGTAAATAAAAATGGAAAATGGATGCTTAAAACAGAAGTTCACCCTTAAGAACAAAAGGTAGGGCGTGATCAAAGAGTCAAAATGGAAATGACTCCAAGTGAGAAGAAATGCTGTGGGAGGTGCACCTGGATTAAGGATGAAGAGACAGATCCCAGGGAGGAGACGCAGTCCTGGCGTGACTGGCTGGATGCGAGCTCTCCGTCAAGGCTCTGAAACCGTCCCCAAGAATAAAGAACTTCAAGATAAAAGAGAATCTTAGGGGATTTTATAGAGGAGATGTGCTTTCTTATCCTTCACATGTGTATTTAGGAAGAGAGAAGTTCAAAATTTTAAGAATAAAGAAATGAAATATGTGTTTTAAATGAACATCGAGCCTTAGATGTATTCCATGAGCCAATGAACATAATCTTACCCAAAACCAAACACAGCTGTGTCAAAGAAACATAAGGAACTATTATGGCTAAAATATTTGCTGTTTTTCTGCATGGTTTTCTTTCTGATTTACATTTTCAGGAAGTTCCTTACCTGGGCTGACTGTTCACCTTCTCATGTTTTCCGTTGAAGTTCAAAGTACAGAGGTTCTTTGACTTTGAGTGTGAAGAGTCAGATTCCAAATTTGCCTGTGTTTGTTCTCTCAGGCGATCATGAAGGGTTGCCTCCTTTTTCAAGTTCATGTCGGAATACGGGCAGCCGAAAGCACTGGTTTGTATGAAAGTGAAAGCACAGTCGTCAGTTTATAGTGATAAATCAGGAATCCACGGTCACTGAAACAGACTTACGTCCAATTTCAAGACCTGAATACAGACATTCTTCTTTCACTGAATACACCCTAATACATTTCTTTTCAGGTTGTCCTTTGAGGAAATATCAGGTGCCAGACCACAGACACTGGTCAACAGAGTACTACAGGCGGAGTTATCAGCACTTACAGTTTTTACAATTTCGGAAACTTAAAAATCTAAGAATAAAATAATGACATGCTTCTGGTACAGCGATGAAAATGTTATATCAATACTTGATTAGAAATTTTTATTTTCTTATATTTACGCCCTGATTTGACCACATACATCACAAAATACCATAGGTAACTATTTATCAGTATCAGAGAATATTCTGTTCCTATTTCTTAACATTCATGAATCCAGAAATACCGTATCTGTATTTCTGCTTAATCCTTCTGAAACTTGCTAGGAAGTGCTGTGTTTGAATGTGAAGAGACCCCTCAGATGAAAAAGGAGAGACCACAGTGAAGGCTGAATCCTGAACCTGGAATGTTGTTTGGAGCCTAGCCAGCAAGGATCTGCCAGGACACATGATCTGGTTCTTTCTCAGGGGTGATCAGTAGTCTCTGTTAGATTTCTCTGCCCACATCCCTGTCTCCAAAGAAGCCCCCAACCTCTACTGCTGGGTAGGAATGGGAGAGCCACTGTCGGGGAAAGCATGGGTGTGCCAGGAGGTCACCTACGCACAGCCCTGGGGAAGGTATTTCATGCTTGAGCTTCAGTTTCTTTCCAGTTAGATGGGAAAATCAGATCCTACCCTAAGGGTTGTTGGGACCATGAGAAATCTCTCTCTCTCTCTCTCTCTCTCTCACACACACACACACACCCCCACCCCTTACATGGTAGTTGCTACTATTATCCCATGCTATCATCCTCTTCATCTAGGAAAGCATTTAGTCAAATACATCAATAGCTAAGCAGTTGGATCCTTTTTTATGAATTTACTTCGAATTTACCATGCATTTGCTGATATATGATACATAATAAATTCATTCTGGATACATGAACATTTTCTTTTGTTATTTTAATGGCATGATAAAATCAGTAACCAATGCAGTTTCTCCTTTATTTTAAAATAGACTTGGGTTTTCCAAGGAGAACATATAAACAATCTAATGCCAGAAAGCCGTTAGTACCAACCTATATCTAGAATTGACCTTCTGGACTTTGGGATGGCGGGGCTGGGATGACACCAGCTTGACCAAGCAGGCCAGAGTGAATGAAAACTGATGATCAGCAGCCTTTCCTGCACACAGGAGGGTCCCCTTTACATTCATGCTCTGTGATGTGTAATACTTGGCATTGATTTCCTAGTTTATTCAGTTATTGATTCAATAATCCATTAACTGAATATCTGCTACATCATAGGCATTTGGCATTTTAGAGAGACTATAAATCTAGGGAAGAAGTCACATACTAATAAATAAAATTTATAATAAAACCAAAAAAGCTACCTGTGTTGAGTGTGTACTTAGGTCCATTAAAATTCAAGGGTTTTTTTCATAGATTATTTCTAATATTTATTACTAAATACCCAAAGATGGTATTCATATATTCATTTTACAGGTAAGAAAACAGTCACACACAGGATAAGCAATTTTCCTGAAGTTGCCTGGCACTTTCTTGAGAAGTTTCAAAATAGTTCACTTAACTATTCGCACCAGTCAGGTGGGCAGAAGGAGGGAACGTTTTCAACATCATCAAGAGAAAAACCATGAGAGGCGCGTGGGTGTCCGACTTCAGCTCAGGTCATGATCCTGTGGTTCGTGAGTTCAAGCCCCATGTCCTGCACGGGGCCTGCTGCTGTCAGCACAGAGCCCAGAGCCCACTTCGGATCCTCTGTCTGCCTTTCTCTCTGCCCCTCCCCTGCTCTCTCTCTCAAAAATAAAAATAAAGCATTAAAAAAAGAAGAAACATGAGAGAACTGTGGCATAATTCCTGTGCACAGAGAAGCCAAGGCAGGTACTTGCAGGGCACAGCAGTGCTTTGTTTGCTGTGTCTCATGGCTAGAGGAAAGATGTCAGCATGTGCCAGAGTCCGGTGCGAGGACCGAAGATGTGAGTAAGCCCTGCTTCTAATCACTCCGCAGCAGGAGTTATTTGTTTAAGCTACAGCATATGAAATCTAATGGAGAGTTTTGAAAGAATTTTCTGCAGATAAAAAGTGAGGCTATCCTAGGGAAACTGGGAAACATTTATTTCAAACACAACTGAGTTTTCATTAAGATACTATTGCTCCGAAGTTTTGTTATCCATCTAACACATATATAATTTAACACTTTTTTTTTTTTTTAGAGAGAGAGTGAGAGAGAGCACAAGTTGGAAAAGGGGCAAAGAGAGGACAAGGGAGAGAATGTTAAGCAGGCTCCATGCTAAGTGCAGAGCCCAACACAAGGCTCAAACCTGTGACCCTGGGATCATGACCTGACCCAAAGTCAAGAGTCAGACACCCAACAGACTGAGCCATCCAGGACAGGAGCCCTTCAATTTGAGACTTTTAAATAATTCATTATGGTCATGAGTTTTCCTAATTCTGTATGCTCACCCCAACACGATTTGTGCTGCACGGCGCTAACGCTCTCTTACTGAGACATTTTGTCCCATTTGTCCAGCAACGTGGATGGCGGCCGCAGACCCTCGTGCTCAGTACTTGCTTCAGTTGAGAGAAATTTTGTTCCCCTCAACCTTCACTCGTAAAGCAGTCCCTCTAGTCATTTAATCACTTGCGTATTACTTCTCAATTCCATCCTAGCTCCTGTCCCTGCAGTAACAAGGGATGTAAAACTAAATGGAGCACCCCGCGTGTCACTAGAATGGAGCCCCTCCCGATTCCATGAGGCAAGCCCTGTGAGAACACCTCTCCAGCGTACACAGATCAGAACGGGGTGTGGCGTGCAAAAGAGAGTATCGAACGACAGAAACCTAAATTGCATATTTAGGTGAAGAACCTGAAAGAAGATAATGACGGGAGAGGAAAGCACAGAAGAAGCAGGGAATGAGGGGCTCTCAGACATAGTTGTCTGCACCCTTTTTAACCTGTGCTGTGCTGGGAACAAATTTCTGGATTGCAACGCTGCGCTAACTTGTGTTCTCTGCAGAGAAATACTTACGTAAAAGAGATGGTATCCCAAACTTTGGCCTGCCTTCCTGCAAATGCAGACCCTAACTCATGTGCATGTGCATGTGTGCATAATGACATGCATGATTCTGCATAAATCTATACCCACAAAAAAACCCCCAAACTGAACTGTTTGTTCTAGGTGTGATAAAACTAGTTAAAACTTATTTTTTTTAAATGTTTATTTTTCAGAGAGAGAGAGAGAGAGCACGTGGGGGAGGAGAAGAGAGAAAAGGAGACACAGAATCCAAAGCAGGCTTCAGGCTCTGAGCTGTCAGCACAGAGCCGGATGCAGAGCTCGAATTCACGAACTGTGAGATCATGACCTGAGCTGAAGTCAGATGCTTAACCAACCGAGCTACCCATGTGCCCCTAAAACTTACTTATGAGCTAGCTAAATATTGGGGAAAGGAGGTTCTGAAGATACAGTGTGTATAGAAAATTGGTGACCTAAGCTAAAATTTTTATGGCTTAAAGCTCTGTTGCTCAAGAGAAGATGTCAGCTTCTGACTGACCGGAAGAACTGACATTCAAATTTCAGCTCAGGCCAAGATGGGAGGTGTAAAAACTGCAGGCTGAGGGAACAGCACGGAGCAGCAGCATTGTCCGGAAGACACGGGTCCTTTGACTGAGCAGCCTGGCTCTGTGCCTCCCTTAATTAATTGCTGTTTGCAGGAAAAGAAGCAAGAGACAACAGGTACTAGCAGGTTGGCCCATAGGAAAGTGCAGTTTCTAAAAGACAAAGACAGTCAAATATCTAAATTTCATATGGTCTGACCGAATACTTGATAAATACATCAGTCCCAAGCTCACCGACAGCAAGGCATATGAACAGAGGGTAAACGCTAAATAAGGAGAAAGGTGCCAGCCAGCTGCAGACAAGTTTTAAAAGAAATTTTCTCACAGATTGAAAACTGAGATGCTAGCAGTCCTTTTCATAAACAGAAAGAAACATAAAAAGGATGACAATCAGAAATATTAGTTTTGCTTTTCTGAATCTTTTAGTATAAGGTTATCATCTGAGGATGAACTGAGAAGTAAAAGTCCATTTTATTGGTATATTGCTTCTTTAGAAACGTGGCCCAGGCTCCACTGAAAAGCAGCACTCCTGACTGTTGCTCGGTCTTCAAGTCACATGGGATCAGGCCGGATGCAGCAGCTGAGGCTGAGTCGCTGCTTTTTGTGTCGGGCCCAGGAGGGCCCTCAGCCTTTGGATTCTCCTCCTCCTTTCTGCCCACAGGTTGGTGCAGTTTCCCCATATTCCCAGGGCCAATCCTGATCTGAAGCTGAAGGTAATTTGCTAAATGCAGTCATCCATTCTAGGATTCAAAGGTCCAAACCTGAGCAGTGCCCAGTGCTGACATCTGTGCTCACACCACTGTTCATGACGCTGGGCAGCCCCTTGGGCTCCGAGTTTACTGATAAGGCATATGCCCTAGTCCTGGTTCCTAAATGCCTTGTCTGCTGCTGGAATTCAGGGTCCCTACTGGGACAGAAGCCCTACATTCCTACTTTCTTCTTGGCCCCTTTGCAGGACAAGACTTCTGCCTCCCAGTCCCAACTCCTGAGTGAGGATCCACTTCCCAGATACTGCCTGGCTGGCCTTCTGTGTGCTTCTCATCCTGAATTATCCTCTCTTAACCATACTTTGCTCTCTGACTGGGATCCCTACTTTCATCATGGATCCCCCATCTGGCTCTAATTCTGAGTCTAGATGATGACTACTGATTGCCAAACCTCTCGGACTCCAATTCTGCTCCATTACTATATTATCATCTTGTGTCAACGCTCTGCTCATTTTCTCAGACCTAAGCTGCAAATTTGGTTTCTACTTCTCTATAACTCTCTGTTATGCTGAAAATAATGGGCCATGTTCTGTGAAATCCTGCGTACTGGGCAGTTCGGGCCATAAGGTTATAACTGAGTTGTCACAACCTATCTCCTGGTAGCTTCCCAACTGGTGTACAGCTGCACGGGCCAGAGTCCCAGGCCCGTCCTCCCAGCCTGGAGCTGCCTCCTCCAGGCTCTAAATCCTCTCTCGTTCCCAAGGACTGACTACCATTTTCTCTCTGTGACATGACATTAAACTGTTGGGAAGCATTACAAATTTCAGCAAGACAGCGAAGATGAAATAGCCCCTTCAGTGCTATGCTTCAAAAAATAAACAAACAACAACAACACAGAGGTCAGCAGTATTTCAGGAAGAATGTCAAGTCGTTGACAACTTTCCTCCTGATCCTGAAAAGTGAAGTTGCCAGAAATAGACAGTGGCTCCCAGGAGGAGTCCTGCACTAGCACTATGCCCGCATCTAGCCCACGAATGAGAGAGAGAGAGTGAGACTTCATAGAGTTCTTTTCTGATGTAACTAACCTATGCTTCACTGAGGCCTATTGTGTTCTAAATATTAGCCTAAAATTTTTTTACTAGCCAATGATATGCTATTCCTTCTATGACCCAGATAGGCAATACAGAAGAATCGTATCTCACCTGGGATATTAGATTCAAAGTCTTTTCATCTATCTTCCAAAGACAAAGAATTACTTGCTGGAGTGGGTGAAGGCATCCTATCTGGAAGCATTCGTGGAAGAAACGGTGTGAGGGGTCTGCCTCCCCGAAACAAAAGGCAGAAGGGAAAGCACTGAACGGCTTCCTCTGCCAGATCATGAGCGAGGCTGCTGGGAGTTGGCAGAGAAAGGGGGTCAGTGAGGAAATGGGAAGGAACTAGGTCAATAAATGCTGCCTGCCCTGTGATTTGGCCCTGGGCCCCGAGGCAACAAGACCCCATTCTCTGGCAGGTGGCCGGCATCCCACCGGCCATGTCAGAGGACCAGCAGCCCTGCCCCGCCTAGCCTACCCACACTCTTTCCCAGTAGATTGAATACTGTTTATTCTGTCATTTAACTTGCTGAAAATAAGCCCCTCCTCTTCAACCTTTAATATGTGGGTCATCTACACTTGCACAGTATAAGAATGTTAAATGAACAGTTTTTATTCTTAAGAAAATACTGATTTGTTTTTGGCCAAATGGCACCAAAAGACATGATAAATACTTCTGTGCAGATTGCTGAAATTATGGAATACCTATATAGTTTCCACAGAAACTTTTAAGAGCTAACATGACGTAAATTGTTGACGATGTTGTCAGATTTAGGTGGCTTTAAAATAGTTGCTTAAGATAAATTACAGGTAAATTTTCTCTGATTCTGACTAGCTTTGTCCATAACATAGCTGATGCTCCCATCACTTAATTGTCAGTAAAAGCTTTATGCACACAGTAAACAAAAAGTATGAATACTAATAAAAGTTTCCTAAGCAGAGTTAAAAGAAGTCAACAGCTACAGAACTCAGAATTTGGAGTTGGATAAAATAAATTTGGTTCTAAAAACAATTTTTTGTGGGGGTAATGCAGCCCATGACGTCATGCTAGATATTATGAACTTGCTGAAATGGACAGTTAGGAACTTGGAAGAGCATTGCCACACAAATGGAGACTAGATCAGGATAGTGCCAAAAAGCACAGGTTTAAGAATCAGAGGAAACTGGATTAAAGCTCTTAGTACCAGAACCTTGGGCAAGCTATTCTACCTCTCTGTCTTCAAATCTTTCATCTATAAAATTGTGTTGAACATCTTTCTCATAGGGACTTTTGTGAAAACCAAATGAGACAAAGAAAGCAAGGCCCTGGTATTGTGACTACCACAAATTAAATGCTCATGAATTTTTAATTTGAAAGAGGTGTTCTAAGATACAAAATATAATACTAATGTTCCTTTTTATTGTGGTTATGACATCTTCGATTCTGTAATGTTTATTTGGTTCTTTATTGCCTAAAGCAACTTCACTGAGGTGTGACTGACATATAAAAAGCTGTACACACCTCACATATACAACACGATGAGACTGGATAAGTACACACTGTGAAACTATCATCACCATCAAGGCCATAGAAGCTCTACTCCTGCCACCTTCATTATTATTTCTATTTTTTATTTTTTAGTGTAAGAACACTTGAGGAGCACCTAGATGGCTCAGTCAGCTGAGCATCCCAATTCTTGATTATGGCTCAGGTCACGATCGCATGGTTCGTGAGGCCGAGCCCTGCATCAGGGGGACCCTGCTGGGGATTCTCTCTCATTCTGCCACTGTCCCCCGGCACCCCACTGGAGCACACACATGCACTCTGTCTCAAAATAAATAAATAAACATTTTAAAAAAACATTTAAGATCTACTTTCCTAGCAAATTTTAAGTGTACAAAACAATATTAGCTATATGCACTATGTTTTATAAGAGACCTGCAGAGTTTATCGATCTGCATAACTGAAACTTGGACCTTTAACCTGTCATCTCTCCACCCCCTCCCTCAGCCTCTACTATCCACCATTCTACTCTCTACCAGTCTATTTTAGATTCCACATAAAAGTGATACCATATAGTATTTTTCTGGCTTATTTCACTTAGCACAATGACCTCCAGGTCCATTCATGTTGCAAATGGCAGGATTTCTTTCGTAATAAACAGCATTTTCTGTTGTATGTGTGTGTCACATTTTTTCAAGCCATTCATCCACCAATGCGCATTTAGGTTGTTTCTGTATCCTGGCTATTGCGGATAGTGCTGCAATAAACATAGGAGTGCAGGTATGTCTTCAAGAATCTTATTTCAGTCCCTTGGACATACACCCATGCTGGGTGATATGGTAGTTCTATTTTGAATTTTTTGACGAAACGCATGCTGTTTTCCATAGTGGCTGCACCATTTTGTATTTCCACAACAATGCACATGGATTCCCATTTCTCATGCTCACCAACACTTGCTATCTTTTTATTTTTATTATAGTCATCCTTATAGGCGTGAGGTGATAGCTAATTGTTTTAATTTGCATTTTTCTGATGATTAGTGATGTTGAGCATGTTTTCACGTGCCTGTATGTTCTGTATGTCTTCTTTGGAGAAATGTCTATAGAGGTCCTTTGCCCATTTTTAATCAGGGTATTTGTAGGTTTGAGTTGTAGGAGTTCCTTACATATTTTGGATATTAACCCCTTATCAAGTATGTATAGTTTGCAAATATTGTCTCCCATTCTGTAGCTTGTCTTTTCATTTGTTTGTGGTTTCCTTTGGTGTAGGAAGGTTTTTTCTTTTTTTTTCCCTTTTTTTTAATAGTTTATTTTCAAATTGGTTTCCATGTAACACCCAGTGCTTCTCCCCACAAGTGCCCCCCACCATGACCATCACCCCCTCCCTCCCTCCCCCTCCCCCTTCAGTCCATGGTTCGTTTTCAGTATTCAATAGTCTTTCATGATTTGTGTCACTTCCTCTCCCCAGCTCTCTTTCCCCCTTCCTGTCCCTATGGTCCTCTGTTGGGTTTCTCCTGCTAGACCTATGAGTGCAAACATATGGTATCTATCCTTCTCTGCCTGACTTATTTTGCTTAGCATGACACCTTTGAGGTCCATCCACTTTGCTGCAAATGGCCATACTTCATTCTTCCTCATTGCCATATGAATGGATCAAGAAGATGTGGTGTATATATATATATATATATATGTATATATATATATAATGGGAAGTTTTTTATTTTAATGTATCCCACTTGCTTATTTTTGATTTTGTTGCTTGTGTTCTTAGTATCACATTCAAAAAATCATTGCCAAGACAAATGTCAAGGAATTGTTTTATAAACTTCATGGCCACCATGGAATCCAATGTGGGGCTTGAACTAACAACCCAAAGATCAAGACCTGAGCTGAGGTCAAGAGTCAACTGCCTAATTGACTGAGCCACCCAGGTGCCCCAAAGAACTCTTTACCTATGCTTTAGGACTTTTAAGATTTCAAGTCTTACATTTCAGTTTTTAATTCATTTTGAATTGATTTTTAGGTATGGTATAAGAGTCTACTTTCATTCTGCATTTGGATGCCTAATTTTCCCTATCTCATTTATTGAATAGAGAGATTAGCCTTTCTCCATTGTATATTCTTGGCACTCTTATTAAAGGTCAGTCAACTTTGGGCTTATTTCTGGTGTTCTATTCTGTTCCTAAAAGACTACTCTTATAATAGTGGCATACTTTTTTGATCATTATGTTCTGATTGTATGATAGTATAATTTGAAGTCAGGGAAGTGTGTGATGCCTACAGGTTTATTATTCTTGTTCAAGGTTGCTTTGGCAATTCACGGTTTTGTGAAACCATGTCAATTTTAGGATAGTTTTTTCCCCATTTCTTTGAAAAATGACATAATTTTGATAGGGATTGCATTGAGTTTGTAGATAACTTTGGGGAAAATTTTAACAATTTTAATTCTTTCAATCCATGAACATGGGATATCTTTCCATTTATTTGCATCTTATTTAATTTCTTTAATCAGTGTTTTATCATTTCCATTGTACATATCTTTCACCTCGGTGGTTAAATTTATCCCTACATATCTTATTCTTTTTGATACTATTATAAATTTTTTAAATGTTTATTTGTTTTTGGGAGAGTGACAGAGCATGAGCTGGGGAGGAGCAGAGAGGGGCTGAGCTGTCAGCACAGAGCCTGACAGAGGTCTTGAACTCATGAACTTCAAGATCATGACCTGAGCTGAAGTCAGACGCTTAACCAAATAAGTCACTCAGGTGCCCCCTTTTTGAGGTAATTATAAATGAAATTTTCTTAATTACTTTTCTTTGTTAGTATACAGAAACATAACTGATTTTTATACATTTATATTCTTTCTTGCAAATTTACTGAATTCACTCATTAGTTATAACAGTTTTCCAGTGTAGTCTTTAGGATTTTCCATATATAAGATCATGCCGACTGCAAACAGAAATAATTTTACTTCTTCATTTCTGATCTAGATGCCTTTTAATTTTTTCTTGCCTAATTATCTGGGCAGCCCTTACAGAATTATGTTGAATATAAGTGGCAAGAGTGAGCTTTCTTGTCTTTGTCTCATCTTAGAGGAAAAGCTTTCAGCTTCTCACCACTGAGAATGATGTTAGCCGTAGACTTGTCATGTATGACCTTTTATTATGTTGAGCTATATTCTTTCTATACCTAATTTGTTGAGAGTTTTTATCATAAAAATGCTGAACTGTGTCAAATTTTTTTTGGCATATGGTAGAATTACATGATTTTTATCCTTAAGTCTGTTACTGTGGTGCATCACATTTATTCATCTGCATTATTGAACCATCCTTGCATTCCTGGGATAGATCCCCCTCAATCATTGTGTATGATCATTTTGATATGCTGTTGTACTTGGTTTGCTAGTATTTTGTTGAGGATTTCTGCATCTATGTTAATTAGGGATATTGGCCTATAAATTTCTTTTCTTGTAGTATCCTTGTCTGGTTTTGGTATTAGGGAATTGCTGACCTCATAAAATGAGTTTGGAAGTGCTTCCTCTCCTTCACTTTTTTTGGAAGAGTTGAGAACTGGAACTAATTCTTCTCTAAATGTTTAATATTATTCACCATAAAGTCATCTGATCTAGGATTTTCCTTGGTTGGGAGGTTTTTGATTATTCATTCATTCTCCTTACTCATTATTGGTCTGTTTGATTTTCTATTTCTTCATGATTGGATGATGGAAGATTGTATGTTTCTAGCAATTTATCTTCCAGGTTACCCAATTTGTTGGTTTGTAACTGTTCATAGTAGTCTCTTGTGATCCTTTATATTGCCTTGGTTACAGCTATAATTTTCTCTCTTTCATAATCTTATTTATTTTTGTCTTCTTCCTCTTTTCTTAGACTAGCTAAATGTATGTTAATTTTTTAAATCTTTTCAAAAAGATAACTTAATTCCATTGATCTATTGTTTCTAATCTTGATTTCATTGATTATGGCTCTAATGTGCATTCCTTTCTTCCTTCCTGTGCTAATTTTGGTCTTATTTTGTTCTTTATTTTCCCCCTAGATCCCTGGGTTACAATGTTAGGCTGTTTATTTAAAATTGTTCTCTTTTTTTCATGTAGGCATTTATTGACATAAAATTACTCTTAGACCTGCATTTGCTGTATCCCCTAAGTCTGATATGTTCTGTCTCATTTTCATTTGTTTTAAGTTTTTTTTTTTTAAGTTCCCTTTTGACTTCTTTGAACTGTTTGTTGTTCATGAGGGTGTTAACATTCATATATTTCTGAATTTTCTAATTTTCCTCCTGTTACTGATTTCTAGTATCATATCATCATGGTTGGAAAAGATACCTTATATGATTTCAATTTTCAAAAATCTGTTAAGATTTGCTTTGTTATCTAACATTTGATCTATCCTGAACAATGTTCAAAATATGCTTGAGAAGAAAGTGTCTTTTTTGGTTTTGGACAGAATGTTCTGTATAAGTCTATTCTACATACATATTGGTCTATAGTACTGCTCAAATTCACTGTTCCTTATTGATTTTCTGTCTGAATAATCTAGCCATTGCTGAAAGTGGGGTGTTGAAGTTTTCTATGGTTTTATTGCTACCTATTTCTCCCTTCACTTCTGCTAATTTTTGCTTTATATATTTGCATTCTCCAATGCTGGCTACCTATTTACTATTCTTATATCCTCTTGACAAATTTTTGTTATATAATGACCTCCTTTATCTCTTGTGATGGTTTTTGACTTAAAGTGTACTTTATCTGACATAAATCTAGGCACCCTTGTTCTCTTTTGGCATCCATTTGCATGGATTATCTTCTTCCATTCCTTCACGTTCAGCCTATTTGAGTCCTTAAAGCTAAAGTGAGTGTCTCCTAGGCAGCATATAGTTGGATCTTCTTTTAAAAACCTATTTAATTACTCTATGTCTTTTGATTGGAGAATTTAATCCACTTATATTTAAAGTAGTTATGTAAAGGCAAAGATCTTCTAATGCCATATTGTTAAGTGTTTTCTGAATGTTTTACAGCTTCTTTATTTTCTTCTTCCTCTCTTGCTATCTTCCTTTGTGATTTGATAATATTTTTGTAACAGTAGGCTTCAAATCCTATATCTCTATAGTTTGTGTATCTATTACAGATTTGTTCTGTTTGTGATGACCATAAAGTTTACATAAAACATAAGTATAACAATCTATTTTAAGCAGATAACAACTTAAATCCATTGTATATGAAATGGCTATACTTCTCCCTTCCATTTTTTATATTATTACTGTCACAATTTACATCTTTTTATATTTTGTATCTATAATGGATTACTATAGATATAGCTATTTATAAAATTTTTCCTTTTACCTTATTTTTTTCTAGAGTTAAAGTGACGGTGTACCACCTGAATTTGAATGTATGTTTACTTTTACTAGTGAGTTCATGTTTGCATGCTGCTACTGCCAACATCAAGATGACACAAATGACAGAATTAGCTCACAAGAAATGCAAAGCAGCCATAATAAAAACCATGCTTCAAAAAGCAATTATTAACACACTTGAAACAAATGAATAAATGAAAACAACAACCAGTCCAGGATATATGGGGAGGAAGAAAACACGGAATTTATCACTGTGTTGTTACTCAGGTCTTTTTTCTTCTTTTTTTAAATTCCATTTATTTTTGAGAGATAAAGACAGAGTGTGAACAGGGGAGGGGCAGAGAGAGAAAGAGACACAGAATCTGAAGCAAGCTCTAGGCTCTAAGCTAGCAGTCGGCACAGAGCCCGACATGGGTCTTGAACTCACGAGCCGTGAGATCATGACCTGAGCTGAAGTTGGATACTCAATCAACTGAGCCACCCAGGCACCTCATCAGGTCTTAAGGTCTCTCACTGGTCTCCCTCCTCCTCTCTACTATTCATAGCCTCATGTTTCTTTTGTATCGAATGTCCAGGTTTTAGTGGGAGTAATAGAGAAAAGCATGTCTGCTCCCTTTTTCTGGCTCTAAATAAATGATGATTTTAATGTTAAGAAACTTTACTGAAGGCTCTTCTTGCCTTTAGTTCTCTTTTTCAGGCTATAATTTATTCTGCTCATCTAAAGCACTTGAGGGATCCTGCAGTAGCAAAAGAGACTGTAGAGACAAACCAAGGTGAGTTTCAATCCTCCTTCTACTGCCAATCCTCACCCTCTATGGACCATGGTCTCCTCACATGTAACGACTCACATCCCACTCACTGTGTCAATGTAAGGGTTACACTGAATGCAGATTCCTTAATATAATAACTGGTGCATGTGCATCCAATGAAGGCTGTTCCAGCCCTAATTTATCTGTCTATAATTCATATTGCTGTTAGTTATAAGGATTCAATTTTCACATTGTAGATGAGTTCAGAAAAAGGGAGGCATTATTTCCTTCCTTCTACTTAGTATAAATGTGTACTCTTAGACCCAAATTGAAATTTTTTGCATACATTCAAGGATCCCCTTGATCTGACTGCCCTTCAGAGCCCTCTCCATTTTAACTATCCATAAAGCCTAAATCCTGGTCATATCAGAAAAAAAATCAATGCTTTCTAGATTAAACACAGATTTTCCAATTTTTATGAATATTATCTCATTATACTGTTATTTGTATATATGCATCTTCTCTACTATAAGTTCCTTAAAATAATAAAATAAATTATTCATATAAGAGTAAACTCAGTAGGATTGGGCTATTTTATGCCTCAGCATTTCAGCAGGATATCATTTACTAAGGAAATAACAGATACACTGATATAAAATGTACATACATATAATTTATCCATGTATGGATGTCACTCCAACTGATGCCATACAGGATTTCAAATATAAAACCCAGAAAAAAGACATAACTATCTCAATCGGCACAGAACTTCACTCCTTTAATCAATATCCTCCAACTCAGCCCATTTTGGCCCCTTTTCTAGTCCCCTTATCTAGATAATGTAAGTTGAATCCTTCCTCCTAAATGCCGCCTCTGTTCTTAGAGAGAAATTAATCTAGGCTTTCTGGTATCTCTTCCCACTGCCCAGATGAAACAAAGGCCCAGCTGCAGAGGTGGAGAACCACCCTTATCACAACTTAGTCCCCTGGGTTCTTAACGTGGTTTTCAAAATACTCACAAATTTGAAACTGATAAGGCCAGACTACATGCAAAGAATAGGAACCCCACTGGTATACACAGAAATAGATAAAAATTAAATGCAATCTCCATTTATTTTTGTTTCATGTGAGATTTGAACTTGGTCATTTCATTAAGGTCTATCCTAATAGTAAAAAAGTCAAATCTAACATATGACATTCACTTGGTATTCATTAAGACATACTCTTAGTTGAGTAAACAAAAATGTTGTTTGAACTATTCTGTTGTAGGTAATGTTTTCATTAGATTAGACAAGAAAGGAAAGGAATATGAAGAATGAGAGGGGCGCCTCCTGCGGGGCTCAGTCAGCTGAGTATCCAACTTTCACTTAGGAGAGTTCGAGCCCCACGTCAAGCTCTGAGCTGGAGCCTGCTTCAGATTCTCTGCCCCTCCACTGTTCATACTCTGTCCTTCTCTCTATCAAAAAATAAATGAAACACTTAAAAATTAAAGAAAAAATGAGAGTTAATGTGTGTGCGTGCGTGTGTGTGTGTGTGTGTGTGTGTGTTTGTGTACACTCTTTTCTCTAAAGTATTTTAGTGGATGGTTACTTAGAAAATTTCAAATTTTCTAAATTTCAAAAAATTCTAAATTATTCTAGAGGAATGTGGTAGTGTACTAAATGCCACAGTAATGGCATTTAAAATTTTATGCTGAAACCAGCTTAATGTACTAAGTAATTTGTATAATCTATGTATGGAGAAAATCTGATGAATAGAATCTGCCATTTAAAAATTTCAAACAGAATACTATCTACATGGTTAAATTAAGCAGTAAATTGAACAGTTATTAAGATGTTATGTTGTTAACTCAATCAAAATAATTACAATGTCGATTTTGTGTTACTTTTTATGGTTTAATTGTTAAGTGCATTTTCAGTTGGAGTATTCTAATTTGAAATACATTTAATTTCTGCAAAGGTCTTTAAAGTATATTTTTCATTTTTCCATAAATATGCACTGTTTTAAAACAAAATTATACTCAGAAGAGAAAGATTTTTATCAGGACTGTTGTCCAAAGGGCATCTGGAGAAGAATTCAACTTAAAAACGTTCCAAGAACAATTTTTAAAAATTATCCATAAATTAAATGCAAACAATTTGGCTATGGATCATAATGAAATAATTCCATAATCTGGATGGCTTTAAATTTAACATATTTAATTTAAATAAAATTGTAAAAAGCTTTTTTTTTACAGATATGTAAACATATAGGTATGTTTACCTATGTATATATTTAGACATATTCACAAGCATCTAACCTTTGTGTTAAATGCTAATACTGACCCCAATATTGAACAGATCATTCAAATGCTGTTTTGTGATGTTTGTTCTCAAAATGATAAATTCACCATCAACTTGACAAACCTATAAAGCTAAGATTTGGAGTGCAGTCTGCGTGATAGACAAAGCAAAACCAAACCAGACCATGTCAGAGAATAAGGTATCCTTCAACTGCCTGAGCTAAGAAGTTCCAAAAACTAACAGACAAAGGAGAATTTACAGAAGTCATGTTTCCCCGCCCACCCTTCCCTGTAAGCAGTGCAGTAAAGTCTTACAGAGTACCATAAAGGCATACATCTTAGATCTCAATTCAAGAAGTGACCTTTTATCATTCCACAGTCTGCAAATAAAAACTCATCTGTAGGTTCAAATATGCACAGGCAGACTCCATATTAAGGAATTTGATTGCCAATTCTCTTTCCTCTAAATTAGTTAACACACCAAAGGCAAATGTGTACTATAATTTAGTGTGTGTAAAGCAATATTGTCCTAATTAGAAATAAGAACCAACCAACATCAGAATTAGAAATCTTTCATTAAATCTTGAAGGGAGCTGTTTAAAAACAGGATTGTGGGTTTTTTTTTTAAAATAAAACTATCCTGAGATATTAAAGATTGGGGGCATCAATGTAATCAAGGTTAAAAATGAATGTCTACTTCTTTCAAGAAAATATGACCCATACTACTTTTTCTACCATAAATTATTCTAAAATAGTGTTCAAGTAATTTAACTATTTGTTATTGAGAATCAACACGTAAAATATTTTCCAAAAGATGACCTGGCTAATCTAAAATATATACATGGATGTTTTTATTTCTACCAAAGTTAGGTAAAACGGTCTTTAAATATTTAAAGAAAGTTAGCACTAAAGCACAGCTTCATTAGTCTAGTCTCATATTCATAGCAGTTTAGACCTCTATACTTTTCACCCTGTACTATACTGTACATTGATTTAAGCTCTTTTTATATGTTAATCCATTCGATTCTCACAGTATCCCTAATGTTATCTTTGTTTTAGAGATGAAGGAACTGAGGCACTCACAGAGAGTTTCAGTCAATCATTCAAGGCCATATAGCTAAGAAGTTGTAGAGACAGGACTGAAACCCAGGTAGCCTGATGCCAAGATTTAGACTTTTAAATACTGTGCCAACCTGCCTCTGGCATTAAATCTTTCTCTCAATGTATTGGAAAAAATAAAAATTTTGGAACATCTGTCAAAATGCCATGCACATACTAAGTGCCCTGCCAAATGGATATTGATGATATTAATATATTTATATAGTATCTTTGGCATTGTTGATGACGTAGACAGAGCAAGTAGGGAAATTAGAATACTTTAAGAATTTAAGCTGTTTGGTGTATTTTAAATTTCCTTCTGAAACCTACTGAGTTGCCGCAAGAATAGTGCATGTGCTAAAGAAGCAACTCCAGAAACAAAGGCACACGCCTTGCACGGAATGAAATGTAATGTGAAGAGCTGGCCATCTGGATAATTTTTTATTGGGACAAGCTGTAATTTATAAAACTGGGAGAAAGGAGAAGAAAATAGAGAAGAGATAGCCTTGATTTTCTGCCAGAAAAAAGACTTTAAAGCTCTGTCCCTAGCATGTTTTTAAATGAGAATTTAAATATTTCATATCCACATACATCTTCACTAAGGTTGTATCCACATGGCAAATTACAACATTCTACCTAACATAGCTACATGAGCATCCAAACAGTATCCTGTTTTTGTGGAGGCCCGTATGGGGCAAAATCAGGTGCCACTGCATTTCATCCAGGAATGTTTATAGAATGCCTCTGTGCGTACAGCACTGTACTAGGCATTATGGTAACCTAAGTATGGCAAAGATTCTACCCTCGAGGGTCAGAAAGCAAACAAAAATCTAAAAGACAAAAGAAGCCGTTTGTTGTGGTTTATTGTTACTATGGATAGTATGTGTTTAATTATGAATGATATAACTTAACAATAGGAACATATATTTAATATTTAATATATGACCAGGCATTATGATAAGTGCATACGTCATTAGATGCAGTATCTCATTAAATAAATAAAACCTAGGAAGGGAATGTTTTCATAAAATCGTTTTTGTTATTGCTGCTGCTGTTTGTTAAGTGAGGAATGAGGAGAGCACAGGGGCAAGTTCTCGAAATAGAGCTGGTTTCAGTCAGTCCCAAGGGTGGAGATGCAAGGCAGGCAGAAGCGTCCCTGCCGGCCCTGGAGCAGGGCTGTGGAGGAGCCTGCTCACCACAGGAGGCCCAAATGCCTGCTAAGAGTTTCTCAGGGTCAGAAATGCAGCAGGTTTCCAATCGGGAAAGCTGATATGCCAAGATTAGGAAGGCCATTTGAGTGGCTCTGGCCCACAGCACTGGCCTGAGGCATGGCAAGGCAGGATCTGGATACCAGGCATGAGGGTCTGCTTCAGAGCTACAAGAACTGACAGAAAATTCTGATACCTCTTGCAGAAAAATAACCAGTGGGGCTGGGAGACTAGGTAAATTTGGGAGTTGCCAAAGAGAACACTGAGATATAACTTAGCAAGTGTGATGATCAAGGTGGGTGCGGCAGCATCGCTGATTTAGGGCGTTGGGATAGTTCTTTGTTTCTAACATTTTAAACTGCAGGACTGACAGGAAAATTCTGTACTTTTTCTGCAAGTGGTTCGAACAGACAACCACAAAGAATGAGAAGTTGGATGGGGGGACAACACTTGGGGTGTAGCGGCAGGCAGGTGTGGCTGCGGCAGAGGACGGACGCGCCCTCCAGGTTCCAGCCTGAACACGGGCTGCCTGCTGCTCTCGTTCCTGCTGTGCTCCTCAGTGCTGCCTGGAAGTCTCCAAAGGTTTTGCCTAGTCTGCACACTTTGCCTTGTATACCTGCCTGGAGGTCAAATTCTTTTGAATCACTGGATTAACTACAGAGTCCCCCACATTGTCTCGTGACCTGACAATGGGTGGGGAGTGGTGTGAATAGGCTCCTGTCCCCTGCTTCAGTCCCCACACACTCCTGGCTTTTGATTCCCTTCTGCTTTGAGCAGGTGGACTCACAGCCCTCTCACATTGCCACTTTCCGTGCTAGACACAACTGGGGCACCAGGCGTAGCCCCTGGCATTCCAGCTATAACGGGTTGGGACCATAATTCATACCAGGTTAAATGGGGGCAAGGATGTGGACTCTAGTGTCAAAGAGCCATCACTGCTGTGGTTGGTGCAGGTTTCCAGGGAGGAGGGAGACTTGGGTGGAGCATAGAGGATAAGTGATATTTGAAAAGAAGGAAAAAGGTTTTTTTTTAATTTTGTCAGTTACTATCTTCTTAAAAACTCACTTGCACAAATTAGTTTTAATAGAAGCATTCCCGTTGTACGTTTTTGTTAGCACATCTGTCTAGATAAGCTGGCATTTGAAGCCTCCTAGATACATTAGTTTTGCAATCTGAGAAAGCTGAAATGAGCTCCAATTTGCAGGAGCATAGATGATTCAGGCCCATAAATTGCTCTCAGAGTGATTTCACAGAACTGGATTTCACAGTCAGTCACTGATTGGGAATCCGTCCTTGAGAATTAATGGAAGCAGGGTCCGTCTCCTGGCAGGCAGGCTTGTGGAGACTGTGGGAGCACTTACCGGCTGTCTCACCTCCTTCCTCCCAGCCTCCTGGGCACCAGCCCCTGCCCGTTCTGGTGCATGGAGGCTATGCGTATGTTTGCAGAGACCTGAATGCAGGGCTTTTCTGGAGGAGGGAGGGTAGTGGAGGTAAAACAGCATTTATTTTCATTGGAAACATGAAATCTCCTCAATAGTATTTATTATACTTTTGCTTCTCTCTGATAAATGCTTGATTTTTTTTTTAGAGCAGCAGTGGGCCACTTTTTAAAGCAATGCTTGACACAAACATGAAATTAACCTGTGACTCAATCCTAGCAGTGGTCCTTCCTTGTTTGTAAGTTTCTTTGGGGCTTCAGGTAGTCTACGCTTGCTCACTTTGTAGGATTTACAGAATTGTTGGAATCTCAATGGACGCACTACATTTTATTGGTTTGACAGAGAAATCCTTGTAAGTGTTCTGGTTCCTTACCGACTTCAATTGCAGCTCCATGCTTTCTACCACCACTTCTGCAAGGTTTCCTTATCAGTTTAAGACCATGAAAATGACTTGGGACCTTTACTACCTTGGGATCTGATTAGGGTTTTCATTTGGTCTCAATTTTAGCTTTTAAACTCCTTACTTAAGCTTACGTTTTTTAAAAATTGTAAACATTATAACTTATATTACATTATTGTATTATATATTATATTATATTATATTATATTATATTATATTATATATTATATTATATTATATTATTATAAACATTATAACTTATATTACAAAATTTCTAATGTAGAATGTTAGTGGCAGAAAGAGTACTCCTCTACGCCCACTGGAAGCCATCGACATTTTTCTCCATTTCCTTCTGGTTTTACTTCGCATAAGAAGTGTGAAGGCAGGCCAGTGTGTCCATGTACGCAGAGGGTTCACTCACTGTCACAATCACTGTCACCAGGTTGTGTGTCTTGCTTCTACAATACTCAGCTCCAAATGCTCCAGTGACAGCCCTGTGGGTGACAGTCCCTGCCTGACTGTTGGTTTGAGCACCCCTCTGCCTGGCCTCACTCCCTCAGGTGAGTTCTTCCCTCTGTAGGGCCTTCCTGAATGATTCACCCATCTTACTTCAGAGCCTGTGTAGGGTCCAAATCCTTTTGAGGTGAGGTTGAACATCATGGATTCCCTGGTTGACAAGTGTGTGTGTGCAAAGGCACAGGGAATGAGGCACATGCTCTCACTGACTTCACAGCCCTCCTAGAAGCCCCAGTGACCCACGGAAAAAGCCTGGGTCCCTGAGGGTCTCAACACACAGAAGGTCTCCCAACAGCTAGTTTTCCTGACCTGTTAATTTTCTTTAAAACTGAGAAAGATTTTCATTATTTTCCTGCAGTCTCTTTTTAGTCTTTTCTTTTCCCATTAAAGAAAAGAGAAGAAAAGCAGAAGGCAAGTGTGCTCTCCTTGCACTGAGTGTCCTGGCACCCCACAGGCACCCCTGCTAACAGAATCTGTATCCGGGACAAGGGTGGGCCTCAGGGGATTTGCACATAGTGAAGGGAGGAGGTGCCTCTGTTGGGCATCAAGCTGCAGAGCTAAGGATGTGTCTTATCTTGAGTATTTACTACAAGTCAGAAGAGATTATTTGAAATAAATATGGTGAAGTGTAATTGCTCAATATTCACCAAGTGTGTCTCTGTTTTCTGTGGGAAAACTCTCTATTCTCATTTATGCCCAAGACCTTTGTCAAGCTTCAACATTTAATCTTCTAGTAGTAATAGAACAAATAAGTGTTGCAGTTAAACGTTATTCCTGAAATGTCTTATCAGCACATTTGTATGAGTCAGTTTTTGCACACACACCGTGGCCTGCTTTTGTGTCTCGTTCTCTCCCCTGTGTCAGTAGAGTGCCTGTGAGAGAGAAGGAGAAAAGGGGAGAGGGAGGAAGCGAGCACGAGGTCCATGACAGCAGCCTGTCTGCATCAGCAGTCTGTCCACGGTTACTATTTTGGAGAATAATGGAGGGACAGGACCGAGGTGAGTGCAGGGCTGTCACAGCAAGTGAGCTTGTAGGAAAGAACTTCGGAGGAATGACGTGCCAGCTGAAGGAGAGGAGGAAAGTGCTGGAAGCTGAGTTCTGACTTTCTGTGTTTGCTCATGTGCATCTCCAGATACTCTCAGACCTTCAGGCTAATGTCTCTCTCTTTCTTTTTCTCTCCTGCCCTCTGCCCTTCACCTTCATCACCTCTTCTCTCTCCCTCCCTCCTTGGCAATGTACCACGGCCAGACCCAGAGTAGTGGTTGCAATCTGTGAGGAAAAGAAAGAGAACCCAGGAAGAGAAGCAGACCGGGAGAGGAGGATCAGGAGAAAAGACTGCGGCAAGATGGAGGCAGGGAAGCACAAGAGAATGAAGAGCTCTAGAGCCAAGTAGCAAGGCACAGGGGAGTGAAAACGAGGGCGGGGCAAAGGGGTAAAGTGTTCTAAGATTGAGAGTGGAGATGTACAACTCTGCGAATTCACTAAAAACCACTAAGTTGTACCTCTTAATGGGTGAATTCCATGGTATGTCAGTTGTGTCTTAATAAAGCAGCTGCAGTTACCAAAAGCGAGCTAGGATTTAAAAGCTCAGGACACATTAATGTTTCAGAGCACACTAGCTCCTGGCCAACTTCACGCAGAGCAAAGCTGCTCCGCCAGGAGCCCCACTTCAGGCCGCAGGGTCACGTACATGTCAGGGCTCCCCAGCAGGTGGCCTTTCCTTGTCACTAGAGATCTGTAAGATGGAGCTGAAGTGGAGGAACGAGAGATACAGATCAAGAAGCAGCCTGCTGCTGGCTCGTGTGACTCTGTTTCTCTAGTGTCTGAAATAGTGAGGAGCATCAGTCCTTTTCTTCCGAGTTCCTGAACACATTTTTAATGAGTGAACACTGACAGTTAACTAGTAGAGATGCCACCTGGATTAACAATGTTAGAACCCAAATTCTTGATCTCATGTCACTGTAAAAACAATTCTGTTTTGTCTCTAAAATAGGAATATAAACATTTAAGCCTCTTTTTCAAAAAGGGACTGGTTTCTAATCCTACATTCTTTGACAACTGACCTCTCTCTTCTCTGTAGCTAGTGTACTTCCAATAAAATCTCTCTCCCTTTTTTTTGGCCTTGGTGTTACACCATTACTAGACCAGAAAAGTGAATGACTATGTCTTTAGAAGTATTTACACTGGGTTTCATATATTCTAGAGCCTGTAAAGAAATTATACAGACAGTATGCACATTCTTGGCCTGCTTAGACCCTGTCTCAGTCTTGGGCCACAGAGACAGAGCTGCTGAATAACTCACATCCCTACATTCAAGGGGTGCCACCATATTTTGGAATCTACTCCACATAGGTTTCTGAATCAAATTGATAACAACTTTTTTTTTATGAAACTTGAGCCATACAGTAAGATTGTAAGTTACATTTAAAATGTGGCAAGTATATACTTTCAGTTATTTGGAAACTTAAAGAAGAATATAGAATCTGGGCTGTCAGAGAGTTATCTATGGATAAAACAGTTGATTTTTGGAGGGGAAGTTCCTTTTCAATGGAATTCACATTTAAATTAATGAGAAGTAATCTTTAAGATGCATGATTGATAAAAATAGCTCCTTTCGGGATCTTGCAGTACATTTAGAATAATCAAGTTATGCAGCAAATTAGGGGGAGAAATTGCCTCTACAATGTCTGGGAATGCACATGGTAAGTGATGAATTTCTCCATTAGTGTTAATGAACTGTGCCTGGTTAACACCCAGCACATCAGGAGAACAGAGCCCCGGTCATCTATCCTTTATATTTAATTCAATTTGTTTGTATAGTGCATCTTTCACTCCATGTTCCCCAAAAAGTGATTTCAGGAAAGATAAAATGATGAGAAAATGCTTTCCAGAATTGTATAGACTGATATCAAAACAATGGAAATGGACAAGAGTCTTTGGAGAACTACAAGCTACTATCCTGTGTTTTGTGCATGTCTGCATGTCATCTGATTAGTGTTGGTGGCTAACATACTTATACACTAAAACGGGAATTGCTTCCTCTGTTTACAGAAACTGTGAGAGAAGAGAACAAAGACTCAAAAAAGAAAGCATATTAAAAATAGTTCAAAATGCTATATTGTATAACCACAACACCGATAAAGCTTTGTTGCGTTTAAAGCAAGACTATGACACATATATAATTGGAGGGATGTGTGAAAAAAAAAAGCAAAAGAAAAACAAGGAGTAGCAACTTGTATTTATATAACACTTCACTTCCAAAATGCTGAAAGAATTACAAGTATTTTATAGTAGGCTCCTTGGAATCCTGCAATTGTTATTTTTCCTTTTCCTTATTTGGTAAATAGGAGTGAGTGCATGGGGTGGGGCCACGAAGGAGGGGCAAAGAAAGAGGGAGAGAGAGAGAGAACCCCGTCAGCACAGAGCCGATATGGGGCTCACACTTCATGAACTGTGAGATCAGGACCTGAGATGAGATCAGTCGACTGAGCCCCCCAGGCGCCCCCACTGACTCACCTTTCCAAGAGAACTAACCCACTACCTTCCTCTGCTCCACTCCTGGGGCAGTTACTTTTTCATGTCCTATGGATATGGGAAGACTCAAAGACAACTTGACTTCACCGTCATAATTGTTTTTTTTTTCAAAAGCTGAACAATGAAAGCCCAGATAATAATAAAGTTGAAACAAAATGTTTTAAATTGCTCCAGCATACACTTACACAAAGTATGGAGGATCCTGCCACCTGGAACTCACTGTCCTCACCTCTGTAGTACCCACAGTGTAGTATACACAGTGTAGTGTACACAGTGTACCTACTCAGAGATGAAAAACAATTTCAAATGTGAATTCCTTCCTCCCTTTATTCTTTCTTCCTTCCTCCCCCAAACACTGAGCACCTACCATGCGCCAGAGACTGTTCTTGGACATACCACCACACATGCAGATAAATATTGATTTCCAATAAAGGCAAATAATCACAGAAGTAACAGGAAGGAGGCGAAGAAATGAGCCAGCATCACCCCCTGCCCCGTTAGGAAGCTTCCTTTCCCTCCCCACCCCGCCACACACTGCATTTGGTGACCACTTTTGTTACAGTGTGAATGTCACTTCCTCTGCACAGCTTTCTCTGACTGCTCTGCTGCAAGTTAATCTACCCTCTACTAAGACCTTAAGTACTCTCTGTGCTTGTTCTGTGACCCTCATCATTTTCTCTTCCCTATTCAGTCATCTTTGTCATGTATTTCACATCTTTTCACCCTTATCAGACAGATTCCCTGTGAATCTGTATATTCCCTTTATGACTTCTTGTAGCTTCTATCATAGTGCTGCAGACACAGCAGTATATCAACCAATGTTTCTGGAATAAATAGTGCAATAGACGGATTGTCTATACCCCTCCCCCCAATTCATCTATAGAATTTTAACATTCAATGTGACAGTATTGGGGAGGGCCTTTGGGAGGTGGCTTAGGTCATGAAGGTGAAGCCCTCATGAATGGAATTAGTCCTCTCATGAAAGAGACCCTACGGAGCTCTCTCACCCCTTCTGCCGTATGCGGACATAATGAGAAGATACGACCGTGCCAACAGCTTGATCGGCATTTCCAGCCAGAACTGTGAGAGATCAATCTCTGTTGCATAGAAGCCACCCAGCCTGTGGGATTTTGTTATAGCACCCTGAACAGATGAAGACAGTCAAAAATATCACTGAAATGGAATCACATTTTGAATATTGCATCTCTCATTGCTCAATAAATATGTGCCATTTGATTTCCTCAGAAAAAAATGTCTTCCATTATTTAATTCTTTATATTGTAAATCTTCAGTATTTAAAAAAAATTTACAAAAGCTATCTTACTACTTCCCCATCACACGTGTGCCAGGCACTTGGCGAGGACACTGGGCCCAGTGATGATCAGCACCAGTGCCTCCTTCAGAAGCGCTGTCCAGTGCTGAAGAAAGACAAGTCAATGGACCTGCAAGAGTTCCACATGTATGCTGGTGAGGCGGTATGCTTTGGGGGCAGACAGGAACTCCCACAACACAGGCGGGGAAGCCATGGAGATCTAAGAAGGAGGTCTAAGTTGTGCTACAGTGAGGAGGGATGGCCCGAGGGAAGTGTATGCATGAACACGGGCAGTAAGAGGATTTCCAGAAGTAGAACAAGCACCTCCAGATGCTGGAAGTCTGGAATCTGTGAATGGCTACAGTCCAGAAGGGCCTTATAAGTCATGTTAATGTTTTTGCGAGGAATGGGGAGCCACCACTGAGTGGTGTTTAAAGCAGAGTGGTGAGATGGTCTGCTTAACATTTGGGAAAGACCAGTCTGATTGCAGCAGGGGAAACAGACAGGAGAGGGCTGAGTCACTGAGAGAATGGCATGAATTCAAGTGGCACAACTGAGACCCCTGAGGAAGCAGATCCTACTGGCAAGATTGGTGACTGACTAAATGCCATGTGTAAGACAGGAGGACAGGTTAAGAATATTTCTCAGGGCACCTGTAATCTGGTTTTTGATTTCAGCTCAGAGCATGACTTCCTGGTTCGTGAGATGGAGCCCTGTGTTGGGCTCTGCACAGACTCAGCCTGCTATCTCTCAAAAAAACATAAACGTTTTTTAAAATAAAGAATGATTCCTCACTTTGGAAGTCATGATAAATAATCATACCACTCACGGGAATTTTGGTGGGGCAACAAGTGACGCTTTGAACACAACAAGACTGAGGCGTCAAACTAGCATACAAAGGTTGGTGCTCATTGGGCAGCTGCATATACAGGTCCATGCTCAGGAGTGATTTGGCTAGAGGAGTACGAGAAGTACGGTTAGAGGTCATTGAAACTATGGTAATGACCAAGCCGTGAGTTTGCAGAGTAAGCAGGAGAGGAGTGGCTTTCAGCCACCGTGCCTACTGGAGAGCTCTAAGGCAACCTTGTAAGCTGGGTCCTACCCCAAGTCAGTAAAGTCAGAATCTCTGGGAAGTGCTTGTACAAAGCTTTCTGAGTGATTCCATCCACAGCTAGTGTGAAGAGTCCCTGAAATGGAGTGATGAGAGGGGATCCTGGGACGGACCCTGAGGAAGAGTATGTTAGGAGCAGGTCATGTAGGAAGCCGAGAAGACTAAGAAGAAAGAGAAGGACATGAGATGGTAATGTCCTGGAAACCAGGCAAAGACAGGTCAGTGACAGTCAAAGTAGCAGTGAAATGGGAGTAAGAGAGACCCCATCAGAGCTGCAGGACCTATGGGGGTTAGAAAGGATCACAGGGTTCAGCAACAAGGGGGCAGTAGGTGACCCAGGAGCCACATGAACAGGGCCAAAGGAGGGCTGGAGGGACAGGAAGTGAGGGACACAGTACTCCTCAGGATATCTGGGGGTGAAGGCTGGAGGGAGGCATGTAGAAAGTTATAGAGGGACTTGAGTTGAAAAAATATTTTTTAATAAAAGATTTAGGTATGCTTACATTTTCATTATTCTTTTTATTGGACTTTTACTATATACAAAAGACCAAAAGACATATGTATTTTGCTTAAAACATAATTATACAACAAATACCTGCATACCTCTCATCATGGCCAAGCAAGAGAACACTGCCAGCACCGTGACAGTTCCCAGCGTGCCCTGCGCTAATTCCTTCTTCCCTCCATCATTTCTTGGCTCTTATTCAGTCTCACCAGCTCTGCACGTATCCTTACACAACAGTGTTCGGCTTTGCCTGTGCAGGACTTTCCATAATTTGCACCCTGCTGAAGCCACTGTTTTGGTATTGCTTCTTCACATAACAGACATTTGTGAGAGTCCTGCCCCTGTGTCTGGTTGTATTTGTTCATTTTCTCTGCTGCATCGTGTTCCTTCATGTAGCTGTACTGAGAATATGTTTACTCTTGTGGGGAAGACGCCCTTAGAAAGAAAGAGATGGTTCAGATGGGTGATGAGGGTCATGGTGGGTGGGGTTCACACACTGGCACTGAGCAGGAGGACTCCTCTGTTCTGTCCATGGGGAAGGAGGTTATCTTTTCAGTGCAGTAGGGGCAGAGGCCAGGCTGGGGAAGGGAGCAGAAGGGGTGGCAAAGCAAGGGCTGGGAGGGACATAAAATACTATGAAACAGCCACAGCAAGGGAAATTCACAGACTTCCCAGAGAGTGCTGAGCCCTAGCCAAGGCAGCAGGGTCTGAGATAGCCAGCCCAGAGGCCCTGGGAGTAAAATGCCCCCAGCAGTCATCAGCTGCCCCCTGGGTTTAGGAGTAGGGGAGATGGCACTTAGTGTCATGATGAGCTCAAATAGGTATATTCAAACCTTGGCTCTGCCATTTATTGATAATCAGATAGCCAACCCTCTGAAACTAGTCACAATTTCCTCATCTATAAAACGGAGATCAGATCTATTGTAAAACTGTTGTGACAATTAAATATAGCATCCTATGTCAAATTCTCGGCACACAACAGAAACCCAATCTTGAAGTATCATTAAAAAAATCTCAGTGGGTTATTAACAATGAAACCACAATGGCATTGTTAGAAAATAAGTGTTCTTTTTCTATTTTTAATTTGAGAAAGATACAGAGAGCAAGAGAGGGAGGGGCAAAGAGAGGAGACAGAATCCCAAGCAGGCTCCATGCTGTCAGCACAGAGCCCGATGCAGGGCTTAGACCCATGAACCACAAGACTACTACTTGAGCCAAAACCAAGAGTCAGGTGCTTAACTGACTGAGCCACCCAGGCACCCCAAAAATAAGTATTCTTGATGCCCACATCCTGAACTAGCTGGAAAACACTAAATAAACTCATGGAAAGAACACCTAAGACTTTGTATTAGTAACACGAGGAGAAGCTAGCCCTTACTTTTACTGTGTCAGATGTGTTAGTAGTGGGCACCAGCCAGCCACCAACATATGCATCCAAGATCAAACAGGGCAAAAACACTCAGACCTGAATGCAAGATGACATGCCTACTCTCAACCTCTTATCTGAGAGGCTATGAAGGTCTAGGCCCAGGAAAGGTTGGAATGTTTTAGGGGCACAGTGGGCATGGGCCCTGGTCACGTCATTAGCCTTATCTGTCATCTTTCCTCCTCCACTATCCCCACCTAAGTCCAAGCAAACACACACACACACACACACACACACACACACACACACACACAGTGGTTCTGTGTCTTAGCTACTCTTTCTTGCTGGAACATCCTTTCTTTCCCCTTTTGGTTAAATCTTCCTCATCCTTTAGGACTTGGGGGAAGATACCAACTTTTCTAGGACACTTTTCTTGAAATTCTTTGATTAGTTCTAGGGACTCTTATATGACCATCCACACATAACACCCCAAACTCACTGTTTTCACATCATTTAATTAACATTATAGGTATTATTCATCTTCTCTCCTGGACTGGAAGCTTCTAGAAACAGGACCACATCTATACCTAGCACAATGCTAGGCATATCAAGGACAGTCTACAAATGCTTGTTCAATGAAAGGATGAAAACTATATGAAAAAGAGACATAAGCCATTCTGGGTAATACATTTTTGTTAAAGACATAATTCTTTACATTGAAGATGTAAATACAAATTTTAACTATTTCTTAAGTCATAAATTTGTCGTGTTTTTTTTTAGTACCCGGCTCTTCCATTCAAAAGAAACCCCAAAAGACAAATAGGAATTTCATTGGTCACTTCCATGGCCTTATTTTAAAATATCCTTAAGTAACGCCAGCATTGATTAAATAAACATCAAGTATGTTGTTCTTCTGAAGCCTTGCCATTTGTTTTCGTGTATTAAAGAGGAGCGGGATTTCAGTCATTGGGCACAAATTATCGCACTGAGGTGCAGCTCTATGCATTCAAACTTAGCTGGTACTGCTTGATGATTCCAGCACAGTTTGTTTTGTGACCAGAACAGCATCCCTCCCTGAAAAGAGCTTCCTTTACAAGCCCACCCACACCTCTACCAGAGTGCCAAGTAGCCAGGCCTTCCCTGAATTTCCACTGGTTCCTCCCGATACTAATTATATGAAGTCCCAGATAAGGAGGGAGAGCAATGGCTTCTTTTGCCACCAGCTGCTAGCTTGATTTTTAGAAATATGACAGCTAGGGATACTGTGCCGAAATCCTTAGCACTCATCCCTGTGAACAAAGATGAGAACCTGCTGGAAGCAACCGTCAAAGGGAGCCCAGATTTGCTGTGAGTGCGGGGACGCGAAAGCTGGTGCCCACACGCAGCTGGCCCGGAAGTGCTGGGCACGGACTCAGAGGTTTTCCTCATGTGCGAGGTAGAACATCAGTTTGCAGTTTAATGGAACATGGTTCTTAGTTCTTTTTTTTAAAAGACTTTTTTGGTGTTTGTGAATTACCAACAAAGAATTCTTAGATAAACGTGTGGGCGGCTGGGATGGAGGATGAGGCAGGGTGTCAGGCTTGTGTGGAAGTGGATCCTTGCTCAGGAAATACTCCAAGTAGTGGTACATGCTATTTTGTTCTGAGATCTTGTCATCTATTTCACAGTCTAGTTTAAATAGCACAGAATCCTGGCCAATTACCACTTGATGGAAGACTCAGCCTATTTCATGTGTGGGGAATAAACCCTGGTCCATTTTACTGGAAGGAATTTAAGTCTGCTTTCATTATCCTGATACCTCTTCCTGCAAGACCTGCTGTCCCGCAGAAGGAAAAGTCATTTCTCTACCCGACTCGAAGTTTGGTGTAAGGGAAGCAAAAGATAGGCGAACAGCTGGGTAGTAAATTCCAGAACACAAAACTGAAGAGCAAGGTCTCCTAATTCCCAATGCAGCAAAGTGTCAACATTTTGCTCTGTTCTATGTGTTTATTTTTAACCCATGAATGAGACATGCAAAGCAGATTAAAACCTAAGATAAGCACTATGGACTATGAAGTTCAAATGAAGGCCAAAGCTGATGCAGGTGCATTTCCATTTCACTAGACAGACAGGGTGATACTCAGGCCTCAGTTAAGGGGAGACCTGGGAAGCTGGCCACCTGTCTCCTGCATTGGTCGACAGCCCAGGAGCCTGGGTGTCATCATTAACAGCCTAAAACCTGGATGTTTGCTCCCTCTGCCCTAACATTCGAGGTCTCTGGAGAGGCAGGAAAGGCCAGGAAGCCTCCTTCCAGCTTGTAACTAACTGACACGTCAGACTGTCATGGGTCCACTTACAGGAACCTGTGAGTAATGTTGTCTGGAGAGCCACCTCAATGAGGTAATCTTTTTTTGCAAACTTGTTTTTATTGAAGTGGACCTTACATTCAGAATGTGCAGATTATAAATTTTTTTTCGCCAACTGAACACTCCTGTCACAAGCACTCACAAACAGAACCTGGCCCCAGCAGCCCCTCCATTCCCCCTCTTCTGGTTACACTGCCAACAGAAACCAGAGCCCTAAATTTTTACACAGTAGAGAAATGGTGTCTGTTTTTGTATCTTATATGAATCGAATCACCCAGAATTTATGGTTTTGAGCTTGGATCAAACATTTCCGTCATCATGACATTTGTGAGCTTCATTCCTGTTGTCGTGTGTACTTCTGACCGGTTTGCTTCCGCTGCTGTACAACACCACTGTGTGAATGTGCCACACTGCATCCATTTGCCGTTGCTGGGCAAGGGGGCAAATTCAGGTCTGGGCTGTTATGAATGGTGCCACTACACACATTCCAGTACATCTTTCCATGAACTTAGGCACCCATTTCTGTGGGGCATATAACTGGGCACAGAACGGCTGTATCTTCTAAAACAAAATTTGGCATTTACTACATAACTGATTTTTACAACAGTGTATAAACAGCTTCCAAATGAGAGCTTTGTTTATTAGATCAGAATTATCTGTTCTCCATTCATACTTGAGCCTTCTGCAGCATGCATGATTATAATTGAGGTCAATGGCATTGTGTCTATTTTAGTAATCAGCACGATCTTTAGGGATACAGAGCACAACATTATTTACTTTGGATTACTGCTTTGGCATTTCTAATATGGTCCTAAACCATCCTCAACTGCACCCACTGTTAGTCACTGAAGCAATTGGAAAATTCACTAATAGCAACCAGTCTTATAAATAGGCGATGCACCTTTTCCATCTGGCTCCACATAACGATGAGCAAATGAATATTAAATCTGACATATGTGGGCACTGAATTACAATAACAGAAATTAGAGTATGATGCTGTACTTATAAGACAAAGGGGTAATTAAAATCATCGTATCTGGCTTAATATTTTCACAACTTGAGCCCTTATTTCAGATTTCTGACTTGTAAGTTTTTTAATTGATAGTTCATGTTTTACAAGGAGTATTTTAACAGCTCTACATACCAAAGAGGAGGCAGACATTCAGGTAGCTTATACTCTTTATTTCCTATAGCAAATTATGAGTAACAACTAAAATTGTCTTTAAAATTCCCCTGCTCTCTCTCTCTCTCTCTCTCTCTCTGTCTCTGTGTGTGTGTGTGTGTGTGTGTGTGTGTGTGTGTGTGTGTAATTTTGAGCAGCGGAAGCAAAAATGTACAGTTTGGAAGAAATCCTAGACATCATTTTGTATTGCTTTTCCCTCATGAGAAAACTTAACAGTCTCCTTAACAGATGACTATCCAGATGAAGAGAGTTTGTGTGTATGTTAGTATTATCATTTCCCTTTCTGACCTAAATCTCCCTAATCTACAAATGAAAGACATAACTGCAACTACCATCCCAGTTCCACATACGCATCTGGTAGTAGTTGGAAGACGTAGTTGGAAGTTTAACATCAGCCACTTACCAGCTGTGGTATGAGGAGAGGACACAACTTGTCCAAGACTCACTTTCTTCATTCATAAAATAGAGATAACAAAATTTACATCATAGGCCTGTCTTGTGTATGAAATAAGATAATGCATGTGAAAGTATTCTGCAAGTGGTTAAATGATATGCAAATATAACATGTTATTAACTGGTATTCCAAAGGAGAAACATCAACATTTAAATTTTGTATCAACCTTAGTCTATCCTATTGTCTGCACTGCAAGTAATTTCCAAAAATCAGTTGTACTATTGACATTATCCTCACACATGAAAGGCAGACAGACTCTGCTATGTTACCTTTTAATAAAGGTGTTTATCTAAAAATTAAGAGTCTCCAAAAGAATGACATATTGACATAAAGAGTGACATATCTATAAGAAAAGAACCACAGTGAGTGACATACATCCTGTTCTTAGGGATGTTATTTCTTGGGGAGAAAATCTATTTTAAGTTGCATTACAGAGTTTTCTATGCATTCAGATTAGCTAGGACAAATTCTCTGACAATTTGAGTAACTCCAGGAAGTCAGAGAAAACTGATTGTGGAATCGTATTCTTTTCCCCTGTGCCTAACAGATAATAGAATGAATATTAATCTTGATTCTGAAGTTGTCTTTAGGAAAGTGGCTACTCCAACCTAATTCCCTCTGCTAGCAATAGTTTTGTAGTTATGGCCTTGCATTTGGAATATAGATTCCGAACTCAAGATACTCACATTTTAACAAAAAGTGAAATTCACATATAGGTGAGTTCTTTGGAGTTAGAATAAGTTCTGTCCAGGACGTATGCTTCAGCTCTTAAGAGGATTATGTTGATAAATATCACTTAGAGCAAACAATATGATAGGTAATGTAACTAACAAGGAAATGAGAAATCACAGTCCAATCATTGTGTTTTGCAGATGGACAAACAGAGGCCCAGAGATTATGTGAACTTACCCTTTGTCCAACAACTTGGAATTATCTTCTTAAATTACTTTTAATTAAGAGCTACATGTACTTGAAACTTTTTACCTTAAAAAAGTTAAATGGAGAAATGAAACTCTCCAGTGCACGGATGATTATGCGTCAGGATCAGCTAAGAATCTTGCATCTGAAATGTCTTCCCTAATGCCTGGCTAAGAGGAGCCACAGGAGGTGGGACACAGCGATGGGGAGGAAGGAAGAGGGCTTGGGAAAGCTTGCAGGGAGGTGCACACAACCCCCACACGCAGACACAAAAGATAAACTGGCTGCAGAGGGGAGGAAGAAAGAACTGACAATAATGAGAGACACAAAGGACAGAGGCAGAGGATCCAATGCCATTTACCATTAATTATGGAGAGAAGAGGACAGATAGCATACAAATAAAACCTTATAAAATACTTGGAGGAAACCAATATGAGATGGAAGAGGGCTCTGGCCCAAAAACTGTGAAAGAACATACAGTATTACAAGTAAACTCAAAAAAGAAGGAAACCATATCTAGACAAATGAGAGTAGATTTTAAATTTCATATGTAGGTGAACACATAAAGACTTTATAATAAGAAACCTTCAGCCAAAGGAGTGCACACTACCTCTGCCACCATCAGCAGGGCCAGCATTAGACTCTGCCCACATGGCACAGGAACAGAAAGTGATATGAAGTGGTGCTCATGGACCTCTGAAGGAAAAGCTCTAGGCTTAATACTCCTTTCAGACTGATTTCAGGGCTGAGATGCACAAGTATTTTAAATATGATATAAAGGTGCCACAGACAAATTAAATCAAACCTCGAAAAGAACTGTGCCAGAGCAGGAATAAAACATGTTAAATCAATAATACATGGTGGGGATTAAGGAGCACACGTGCCATGATGAGCACCAGGCGATGCATGGAAGTGTTGAATCACTATCCTGTACACCTGAAGCTAATATTACACTGTATATTAACGCTGGGATTCAACTTAAAACTTTTAAAAATGGCAAAAAATGCACTGCAAAAAGGGCTGAGGATATCACCAGAACCAGTAAAATATATAGAAGTAAGGGTACATGGTTGTTTTAAGTAAAATTGTTTGCCCATTTTGGCTCTTTCTAATAATTGATCCCGATTACTTAAAAACTGAAAAGAAAATAAAAAGAGTATTGTAAATAATCACAAGTTCAATTAATATATGGGTATCTTGGATTAGGGAAAAAAGAAAAGCATTTAGTGTTTCAAGTTTCACAAAAAACCAGATTAATGTTCTATGACTTTGATAGCCACATAAATGTAGTTTTAGAAGTGCACTGGAAATCTTTAGAATAACCATTAGAGAAACTAAAAGCCTTCCTCTAAACTAGAGCTTATCAACAAGCAAAATGCTCTGGAAAAGAAGGAAAGAATGAAGGAAGGTCCCCTCCCTCCCTTACCTAAGCAAAAACTTAAGGCACAAACCAAGTTGGAATATATACAATTTATATAATAATTATTTTTAAAAAAATTTTAGTGTTTATTTTTGAGAGAGAGAGAGAGACAGAAGGAGAGCAGGGTAGGGGCATAAAGAGAGGGAGACAGAATCAGAAGCAGGCTCCAGGCTCTGAGCTGTTAGCACAGAGCTCAGCTCACCAGCCTTTGAGCTTTGAGATCATGACCTGAACTGAAGTCGGCCGCTTAGTCTACTGAGCTACCCAGGTGTTCCTATAATAATTATAACAATGACTGCAAATAGGTCAAATTCTATCACCAACAGGAAAAGACTCTTAGATGGGATTTTACTTTTAAGACAGATCTATGCTTTTTGCAAAAAGCGTATCTAAATAAAATAACATGAAAGGCTAAAAATAAAGAACAAACAAATATTGTCTCAAAATTAAAACAAATTCTGTTTGGTACTATTAATATGAGACATTCACAGAGATCAGGGAAAAATATGGATGAAGAGCCATTTCTAACTAATACAGAATCCACATCACAAGGAGACAATGGTCATATTTGCGCCAAATAATATCTGATTAATGTATCTGAGGAATTTTTAACAAAAGAAGAAACTATTTGACCTTTTATTGAAAATCAAGTAGCAAAAAATTGTATGTCCTGTCTGATTTTACTCATGGAAAATGTGTGTGTGTGTGTGTGTGTGTGTGTGTGTGTGTGTGTGTGTGTTTTAAAAAAAAAGCTTGAGACACATTTAAGGCATATAAGTTTGAAATTGGAATATGAGTGGTTTTTATTTATTCTAGAATACTTCTGTATATTAACCAAAATTTTACTATTGACCATGGATTAATTATGTCATAAATTGTTATTGGTTCAAAAATAACCTACATGGTATTATTTCTAAGAGAATGGATTTTGTTTTAAGGTGATTTAAAATTACTAGACATTATTATTTTGTCCTCCCATTAACTGTCATAAACTGATCTCACAGAGAAATAAACTAAGGTCACATATATTTTCTTTTTTTTATAATAGTTTATTGTCAAATTGGTTTCCATATAACACCCAATGCTTCTCCCCACAAGTGCCCCCCACCATGACCACCACCCCCTCCCTCCCTCCCCCTCCCCTTTCAGTCCATGGATCGTCTCCAGTATTCAGTAGTCTCCCTTGATCTGTGTCCCTCACTCTTCCCCGCTCTCTTTCCCCCTTCCTCTCCCCATGGTCCCCTGCCAGGTCTCTCCTGTTAGACCTATGAATGCAAACATATGGTATCTATCCTTCTCTGCCTGACTTATTTTGCTTAGCAGGACACCCTCAAGGTCCATCCACTTTGCGACAAATGGCCATATTTCATTCTTCCTCATTGTCATATAGTACTCCATTGTATATATATTTTCATCATAATAAGGATATAGTTCCTACAACCTTGGCAATTCATGGAATTTGAAACTTTATACTTAATAAAATCCATAGAGTATGACAAAGAATATAGTGTCTTTGGAAATCAGTGCCTTAGTTGCTATAAAACTAAGCATCCCATATGCAATCCTCTTCCTTAAAGGCAGGAAAAAACCAGAATTCTCACATAATTACTTCACAGTGAGTAAAGTCAGACATATACATTAGCCTTCAATAGCTCTAAGTAACGGACAGAGGTGATTTAAAGACCCAAGGCTGATCCTTCATTACTTTGTCAATGCTTTTACTAAATTGAGTAATTAATCATGTCATTTTGAGAATTAAAAGTATTATCTAAAGTCAGATATTCTTTCTCTTTTTACTTATTAAGTAAAAATACATTTGCAAGTTTATTTTTAAACTTCCATCCAGTTCAATTTCACCATGTGGTTATATAAAGTCAAAGAAAATGACAGGCCAAATGACAAAGGAATCTGATAAAGTGAACACACGTCATAAAGGCACTGTCTTGCTAAGATCAAGTTTTAACTGCAGATGACAATAAATTAAGAAGTACTATGCACATGAAATTAAAATTACGTCTTTGAGAATCTTTTTGAACATAGTAGGCCAATCAGCTATTATAAATTCATAAAACTTACAGGGCCACACTAAATAGAAAGTCATTTTATTTTCTTTTGTTGTATACATAGAAAATCTTTTATTTTCCATGTATACAAAGAAGAAGGTGCTATTATATTGTAGAACAACAAAGAGTTAGAAATAAAGTTATAGATTATTAGCAAAATTATTATCTGGGGGGTAAACCAAATTCTAAAAACAAGTTAGAGAAAACATGGCAGATTGGAAAACTGAATTTATCCTTTCTCCTTGATGATAGGTCCATCCTCTCAATACTAAATAAAACAAATAAATGAATGAGAGGATATAAACATAAACACAAAGCAGAAGAGAAAAAAATGACAGCAGGTAAGTCCACACAGTTTTGAAGCTGGAAAATGGATTGGTGAGAGCCAGAGTCTGCCAGAGAGGATGGCATCGAAGCGTCCAGGAAACGTTTGCAGCTTCATGCCTGTTGGCAGGAACGTACACAGAAGAGGAGGCTCACATGTCTCCTCTGCCTTGGCTGGGTCCCTGCCTGATCAGTATATGGGGCTCACCAGCTGGCACTCATGCATGCATACAAGCTGTGTACCAACTTCCTGGTGCCTCACTCTCAAGAGTGAACACAGAGGACATTACAAAAATGTCCTTCACAGAACAGAAAGAGGCCAACTGACTCTACCAAAACCCAAGTCAAAACCTAAGTGCCAGGAAGCCCGAGTGACTCAGTTGGTTAAGCCTCCGACTGGGTTTCACTCAGGCCATGATCCCAGGGTCATGGGATTGAGTCTCCAGTTGAGCTCTGCACTGAGTGTGGAGCCTGCTTAAGATTCTCTCTTTCTGTGCCCCTCCTTCTGCTCGTGCGCACTCTCTCTCTCTCTCAAACAAAAACAAGTACCTGAATAAAAAAATGATGCAGGGAGCAGGAAAACAACAGTCTCAAACACTGTCAGAGAGTAAAGAAAAGACACACAAGTCATCAAACAAGAACAGGATGCAATCAGGGCGTCTGGGTGTCAGTTAAGCCTCCAACTCTTGATTTAGGCTCAGGTCATGATCTCATGGTTTGTGAGATTGAGTCGCAAGTCTGGTTCTACGCTGACAGTGTGAAGCCTGCTTGGGATTTTCTCTCCCTCTCTCTCTCTGCCACTCCCCCATTTGTTCTCTCTCTCTTTCTCTCTCTCAAAATAAATGACCTTAAAAAAATAAAACAACATGATGCAAGAAAAATGAATCAGAGAATAATGATGCACTCTGAGAAACTGGAGAAAGAATCATAGTATGATTACAAACTCTAATCAAAGAATTGGAATTCACAGTTGAGGATATATTCCATAGAAGAGAACAAACAGGGAATTCAAAGCTGGAGAATATCCAAGCACTCATGCAGGAAAGCTAGCAGAGCACATAGAAAATAGAGTATTACCCAATAAACACCATAGGAATGTTTCCTAGAAACAAAAGAAAGGAGTTTACAGATGGAACCTATGAATGAAAACTTAGTTCAGAACACCAGGGAAGAGATTCTTGCAGAGGGCAGGGTGAAGGCAGGGGAAGACCAATCTTCTCCTGATCTGAAATTTGAATAACAGCTGACTTCTGGTAAGCGGAGAAAAATGGAGCAACATCTTCAATATTCTGAAGAAAAAGGTTTCCAAGTGGAATCCTATCCACAAGTAAACAACTATGGTTGAGGAGAGATAAAAGATATTTTATACATACACACACACACACACACACACACACACACACACACACACACACACAACTACTTACTACAAATCTTACCCCTAAAATCTAGGAGAAAATAAACTAGGGAAAAGACTTGAAACCCAGGAAAGAACTTATGTGACAGAAAGGAGAAAGGAGGCAAAGGGAATTCCAAGAGGCAGAGGGGCCCTAAGAAGGTGGCTGTGCAGCTCACACAGAGGGCCCGGGACAGAGGGTAGGGAAGGTCGCCAGTGTGGGGACTCGAGGGGTGGGTTACCTGAGGGGCCCCACTGCAGCTGAAACGAACTCCAGAGGGGAGAGCGCCTTAGCAGAGTCGGAGCATGCACAGCAGGGCTGCCGGGGTCAGAGGCCAGAGGCGAGGGTTGTGTGCAGAGGCCACACGGCCATGCAACCAGGGGCTGTTGGCTCAAAACCCACCCAACAGACAGGAAGACAGCATGGGAAATGCTATCCTTGAAGAGGACACTCTACTTCTTCCAATGCCAGAAGATAGGTCTGTGAGATTTGGAGCCAGGAATTCCACAGGCCCCAATTAAAAGAATGATTAAAGATTAAAAAAAATTTTTTTTAATGTTTATTTTGAGAGAGAGAGAGAGAGAGAGAGAGAGAATCCCTGAGCAGGCTCTGTGCTGCCAGCACAGAGCCAGAAGCAGGGCCCAACCTCATGAATCATTGAGATCAGGAGATCACGACCTGAGCTGAAACGAAGAGTAGGGCACTTGACCCACTGAACCACCCAGGTGCCCCAAAATGGAGATCAAAGACTTAAAACAGGCCGGTACTTGTGCAGTCGGAGCAATGGTACGTGAAGCCCAGGAGCGTGCCCAAGCCCTTCTTAGGGGGCCCTAGTCCTCAGGTCTTTCTCCTCCAGGCCCCACCTCTGGTAACTGGCAGAGACCCTCTGACACTCAGATGGCACCACCAATCCCCTCCTCTGTAAAAGCTGGGGATCAAGGTCCAGACTTGGTAGAGAATAGGGGCAGGGATTAGCCACCCCACGCCTGGATGCCAGCAAGGTTGAAGCCTCCTCAATAAGTCACCTGAATAAAACTAGGTAAATGATATGGAGTGGCCTGCCTCATTTTTAGGTCTCAAACTGCCTTCTCAGTCTGGGGGATACTTTCCTGTCCCTCCTCCAGGTGTAAATATGCATCTAGGCATAGGTATGGTGATATCCCCAAAGTTTGTACTTTTAGTGTTTTAGATTTTCTGAGATTCCGGTTTGAGTTGTCCTTTGATCCTATGATTTGCTTGTAATTTGTGTGTGTGTGTGTGTGTGTGTGTGTGTGTGTGTGTGTGTGTGCATGTCTTCTGGGTTGACTGGATTGTTTCTCATTAACTATTTTACTTCATTTGATCAGAGAATGGGTCTGACCTGTTTTGCTTTTCAGAATTCATTAACCTCATAGCTGAGTTTTTAAAGGGAAGGAGGGTTATGGAGGAGGGCACTCGTGGGGAAGAGCACTGGGTGTTATATGGAGACCAACTTGACAATAAACTATAAATAAAAAATAAAATTTAAAAAAGCGATTTAAGTAGGTTTGTTCTGCTTTCAGTTTGATATATATATTTCAGTCAATTGTCTTCCTTTTTAAAACCATGTTATTCAGATGTTGTAGATCTGTATTACTGTTTGCCTATGTAATCAATCATAGCCTGAAGTGGAAGAGTTAAAGTCGCCTTCTATTATTTTCTTTCTCCTTATATTTCCCATGGTTCTGCTTTCAGTAGTTTGATTCTGTACTGAATAGGGAATGAAGACTTTTGCCAGTTTTAACCTCATTGCAGAACTCAACATTTTCTTTTGCAAAGAGCCCCCACGTACAAACAAGAAAACTGAGGTGGAGAACAGTGCCATGATTTGCTCTAAATTTCATATTAAGTGGTAGGTCTGGAAGTCGAACTCAGGCTTGCCTGAAGCCTTAAACATAAATACACACCACACACACACCACATACACACACACTCCTAGCACACCCAAATACACACCGCACACATACCTACATAATATACACATAATACACCACACACTACACACACATGCACGCACCACACATACACATACAACATACCACACACATAAACACACCACACACATATACACACTACCCTAGCAACCCCCCGCACACACATACACCACATTTATACATGAATGAACATTCCACATGTAAGGACACAAGTCTAAACCAAACTCCATGACAGGCTTTAAGTTTCCCTCTGATCTAGAAGGCCTCAGTTTTAGTTCCCCAAAACTAACAGGCAGTTACACATTGCCTAGAGCAAGAGAGACCACCTTCGCAACACCCAATCAGGGAAGGTCAGCTACCATTCTCCACATTCCTAAGGGTGAGGCCTGCAGATGGAAACTTTAGATAGGACCCTGTTACCTAATGTTAAAGTTAACCCAACAGTCACCAAACAAGACCCTAGGCCCTAGGCTCGCCCTGTTATTGGTTGATTTTAAAGGTACTCTAAATGTTGTAATTGGGTCCTGCCAAAAGTAACAAACGCTCTAGACAATGTGTATGGTTAAAGTTGCTGCCAATACTGTTGTACCATTATGACTGGGTCACTGTAACTGGGTCACAATTTCTTGTAACTCCCCCTTCCCAAACCCCATTAAAAACCCTACTCAGCCCTTGTCCGGAGCTCTCAGCACGGATCCACTGCGCTGGTGAAATCTGTGAGCCCGAGCCTGAGCCCTAGCCCGTAATAAAGCCCTTTGCCTTTGCATGCGTGCCTTGGTCTCCCTGGTGGTCGCTGATCGTTGAGGATACTGTGTTCTGGGCATTACACACACACACACACACACACACACACACACACACACACACATATACACACCACAAACACACCACACATATACACATACCCTAGCACACTCCTCCCCTCACAAACCCAGAGACCACACACACACACACACACACACACACATCATGAATACATAGGCACATGCCACATAAACACACATTCCACACATTAATACATTCCATGATACACACACACACACAACTGGCTAAATGATTCTAGATAAATCTTGAGTAGAGGCTGAGTTGTGCCATACGTTTCCATGAACAGCATCAAAAATGTCTTAGATGCTACGAGACACCCTCACTTCTGAGCAGCAGATGCTCCTTTTCTAGTGTGTTCTTCATGGTGTGACACTAGTAGGGTGTGCCCTGTATCCACACAGGAATACCAGGGCCAGAGGTCCTTCCGCTGTGACAATACTTGCTCTTTGTGTAAATGGTATAATTATTAGCTCCTAAATAAACTACCTTTGTACATTTTATGACCCAGAGGTAGACCAAGGCTTCCCAAGTCTACAGTCTACTCATTTAGAAAAAACAACGTCCCGTCAAATCCTGGACCCTGGCTTAATTAAGTTTACATCTTGTAGTCCCAATACTGTCATCCTTAAATATTTCTATGTTAACAAACACACCTACTTCATTTAATTCACTATGTAAGTTCATTCAGATCACATGTAAATGGTGTGATAATTGTGTGCCAAAGGCTTATTTTCACACTGATAAGAACTGATACAATTTCCCTCAAAGAATGGTTTGTGCAGATTTTACATGAACTACAAACAGCTTTGAATATTACTGTTAACCTCTTGACTATTTTAATGAAAACTAAAGTAAACCTGTCTGAAACCCATCTACAGAGGACACCCCGAGGCCCACGTGATTCCTTAACGTGCTGTATTATCATCCGAGTCCTCAGTGATGTCACGGCTCTCCTTATCAGCGGCACAAAACAAGATGCTGACAACTTATTTTAAGAACATTGTTTACTTCGTTTCAAAACAGTGAAACTTCAATATCAGAATCAGAAATTCTGACATATAATGGCAAAAACAAGATTCACTCCTTGCATGCACTTTGCTGCCTAGGAGTATTTTAGAGAAGAACAGCTGAAATCACACCCATCACTTCCAAGCATTCCCCAAGGCTTTGGAAGCAGAAGTCAACTGAACTGTTTCATACAGGCCTTGGTGAAGCTGGAGGGGTTTCTGGTTTTATGATGTAATGTAAAAATATCTGCCTAAAACTCTTCTGGACTAGAGACTGTGGAAAGCATCTTGTAGAATGATGACTACTTGGTAAAGGTATATATGTTTATGACAAGAGGGAAAAAATGCTTTCATTTTAGAATATGTAAGCCTAGCTTACATGCTTCAGGAAACTCAAGATAGAGATGATTATAACAGCGCATCTAGAGTCCTGGGAGAACGCATTATTTTAAAATTCTCATCTGCTGCTTGCCATCTTATTGATATATAAGAGCAAACTGTACAATGACAACTTCAGGGTGTGCTACGGCAAATTTGCAGCAGGTGCAGTTAGGTGTGTGTATATGTAATATTCTCAGCAGATACCACCAAAGATACATAATGAAGAGAGATATTTTTCAGCTTGTGGAACTATGTAAAATTAAGACTACAATAATTGAAGTACAGGAAGACAAACCCCAGAGAATATGAATGATTTATCAAAAGTTCTTGCCCAATTAGTTCTAAGAGAACTTAAGCAAATTCTTACATTATAGTTACATCAGTACATTGACTAACTTAGTAAATGATATTTAGAATGGGATGACCTACAGATATTTGGAAACAAGAGTTGGTGTTTTAAAAATAAATCAATGTATTGACTGAAAATGGATACAGTCAGTCAATGAGTAACTCCAGCATCTCAAAGCTAAACTTGATAAAGACAAGACCTGTCACTGAAAATGATTAAAGCAAGAGAGAGAAATGCCCAGTACCTACTGGAGCTAACCTTATATTGCCCACAACCTCCACCCTCCATAACTGCTTTACAATCAACACTAACCTCACCAAGAGTGCATCCTATTTCTTGAATACAACAAAGTGTTAAATATAGTAAAAGCTTTGTATCTTCTCTTTTCATAAGTAGGACAGAATTTATTTATCTGGTAGCTTAAATGCCTTATAAGTTCTAAGTACAAGGTAGGGAGCCATCCAGGTGTCTACCTTTTTTGTCTTTTCCATTCTAGAGAGAAGCTCATCACAGGCACTCATTGCTTGTTATTTTTCTTTCCTGGGATTATGGAATCATTAAGCTTTTGAAGACTTTACTTATAGGAGTCCTGGCTCTATCACAACAAAGTCTAGGGCAGGAGAAGAGCCAAGACCCAATCTCTCAGCTTTTGCCCCCAAGCAGCCCTATGCATCATGAGGTTTTGAGAAAGAATGCCTTATGCCTTCTAGTTCCCTAAAAATGTCCCATTCTTCTACCACATATGCACAGTATTTCATTTTTCTCCTAAGGTTCATAGAATGCCTTTCTTTAAACTCTACTTCCATACTCTTATAGCTTCTTCAAAAGTTCTGAGGCCAAGCTTTAAAGGCTACTTGGTGGATGGAGGAAATCATGTCGTACATTCTCAATATTATTCATAATTAGACACTACAAGTAACAGCAGCAATTGGACCTCTTTGTGCCATTCTGAATGAGAACACTCTCGGGAGGTTGCTGGAACAAAGTGGAGCACACCCACTGTGACTTTGCTCACAATGTTTTCAGGATCCATCCAAGCAGGGAGAAGCGAGTGAGGCACACATAGGAACAGCGTGGGAGGCCAGTCAGCTGTGATGAAGTGGGAAGAAGAGACCTTGGCTGAGGTACACAGCAGTCTTAAGGAGCTGTCCAGGGTGGTATTTGTTATTTCAGCCCCAGTGACTCAGGAGGATACACTCCAGGAAGAACCAAGCGACAGACCAACTGCAATGTTACAGTCTTGCTAACTTTCAGGATGATGACTCATGTTTTGAAGGAAGCACTAAGTGATCAGTTATTTCATCTGGAAATACCTGCCACTCAAAAATCTACCATGAGAAAGCAGAACATGGGAAACTCTCTCAGGGCTATTCCATGGAACTCTGCTGCATCCAATATGGTAGTCACTGGGCATATGTGGCTATGTGTGACTAAGGAACTGAAGTTTTAATTTTGTTTTATTTTAGTTAATTTAAACAGACACATAGGACTAGTGACTAACCGTATTGGAGTTTGCACCTCTAGATTTAAACAAACAAATAAACAAAGAACAAACATACAAGAGAAGCCTGAGGAAGATTCTTCATAGCCACATACCCCTGGGGATGTCTGAAAAATGGCTCTATCTGCCCCAACAGTGTCCTCACCTATGACAGAGCCCTCTCCCAATGATGCAGCTGCCCCCTTTCCCTCCCTTATGTCCTTTACTCTCTTTTCCTTCTTTCACCACACACCACCACATGGTCTACAGAGGGTTCAACTCTACTCTCCTGGTCCGTGAGTCCTACACATTTGCCCAAGTACCCAAGATGCTTGTGTGTCTTTCTTTTTAGGGATACTATGCGATGTCCTTTTCTTTTAAGTGTTAATATTGTATTTACACACATAACGTATTCAATTTACTATCTGGGAGTATTTACCATTATTTCTCATAGAAACCTTTGCTTTCAATAACTTAGAACTACTTTCAGCACTCATTTCCAGGATTGTAACCACCTGATAAAGCCAGGACTTTCATTTGGATCTCTTTTATTCAAACAAATATTTTCTTGCTTCTCAAACCATATAACATATTCCTTTCTCTTTTTATTTATCTATGATATTTGTTTTATTTAAATATTTGTGTGTTTGAAAAAACTTTTTTTAGTTGACATTCTGTAACTAGATCACCAATATGAATTAATTCATCTGTACATTATTTTACCAACTGATGGGAACAGAAAAAGCAGTACAGACTTCTAAGGATTTACTTGTACGTACTTTTGTAAGCACTTGCATGAACTATCCTCTCTGTACTATTATGAAATATTAACAACATGGGTACATGCTGCAGTATAACTTCGTACTCATTATCTTCCATTCTATCACAGAATCATCCCATCTCCAAATGATTAAGGCATAGATAAAAAGAAATAGGGGAAAGGTAAAAACAAGAAGGGAAAAGGCAAGAGGTTCTGGAAGTTCTCTAGAAGACAGCAGGACTCAGCACTTGTGTGGAGCCAATTCAGCCCTGGGGTGGGACACACAATGGTGAACGTATCTGACAGAATGGGCACTTGTTAAGGGAAGTGTCGGCAGAAGCTCTGGGAAGTGATGTGGGTCTGGGCAAGGCCCCAGGGGTCCAGGAAGTCTCCAGGAAGGCCAGAGGTGGGTGGGTAACAGGAAATGTCAAGGAGGGGCCTTAGGAACACAGAGAAGGGAGTGTAATGGGAAGGCATCCGGCTCCAAAAGAGTCATTTATGATACTACCTAGAGCTGCTAATCTGCATTATGTTCCAATTCATCCCTGAAATAATTTAAACAAGAAAAAAATTTTACCTGTGATGTCCTGAATACCGTGGACCACGGATATGGCCTATTCCTCGGCACCCTGGAGTAGGACAAACAGCTTGACCTGGAAGGATTTTCACATCATTTGCTCCTTCAGGAAGTAAAAGAACATACCTTGAAAACACCCTCAGTAAAGAACTAAAAAGACTAAAATATGTAAATGATATTCATTGAGACTTTGCAAATTAAACACAAACCATCACCAAAACACTTACTGGATACCTGTGAGGTTTTATAACATGATTTAGCAGAAAATATCAGTGCTATAATAGATAACACTAATGACACTAGTACCTGAGGCAGAGCTAAACATTGAGGCACTGAAATATTTTAAAAATATGAGAACATTCGCTCATTTCTTTCAGAGGGCAACACCAGCAAAGGCAATATAACCATGAGCTAAGATAAGAGTGTGAAAAGGTGAGGTCTGGTTTGTGGTTCCCCTTGAAACTCCCATTCAATCACAGCAAGGGGCTCCCCCAAACGCTGGACAGAAACTCAGCTGATAAATGAGGCATGCCAAAGACCACCAACAGGGTCCTACCCATGCTTACCCAAGTAGCTGTCAAAGCTGGCTGAAGGCAGAGCCCATACTACACTACACTATCTAATACTAATGCTACGTGCACCTTACACTATACTAACACTACTACTGATGCTATATACACTTAATACTAATACTGTAGTGTATATCCACTCCAAGCCAGAGATAAATTCTGTCAAGCCCAAGAGGCAATCTATCTCTAAAGACTGTCAGGAGTTAAGCCCTCTTTGTCTGTTCTGTGATTCTCCTCAGTCTGCTCTCCCTCCAGAAAAAACCCTCTGGATCTTGTCATCACCCAAAATGACACTGCCTCCAAGAGCACTGAGCAAACAGCCTGTCTGACAACAAAATCGCATCCTTCCTGATTGCTCACTCAGGTAGCCCAGCTGCTGCTGCTGCCTTAACATCAGGGGAGTTTCCAGGCCACGAATTCCCTTCTTCCCCATCCTTGGCCTGTCTCATCACAACTCCCTTCCCTTGTCTTAGATTGTGCCAACCAATATTTACCCTCTGTTGCAAATAACTTAAATCCCCTGCCTCGCTGACCTTTTATGACAGGTGGCTGTGAAAAGAGAACAAAGAGCCAACCATAGGTCAGTGGTACTATGCTGCTGGTCTGTGTTTTGCATGACTAAGTCCTGGAAAATATTACAGAAAGTTGCAGATTCACTGTTACCCAAAGTACTGTCTTCAATGTCTCCTGAGCCCCTCCCCACGCTCCCATGCCTCCTGTACCTCCACCCTTTGGCAAGCTGAGTTTGCATGCCCTTCACTGAGAAAATAGCAGCTTCTCCTCAGTGCACAGCATTTCCCCTCCTTCCTTCCCATCACAGCACAGGGAGCGCTCCATCCTTTCCAGGGCAATTCTCTCACCATTTATGTTTGGGTCTTATCTACCTCATCCCCCAGGGTCATTAGGCTATTGCTTATGCTAATCACTCCTGAACTATCAGATCCTTTGTACCAGTTTTTAAACAAACTCCAGTTTCCCCACTATAAAAAGAAACAAACAAAGACAAAACAAAACAGAACACAAAAGCGTAAAACTCACTGGGACCCCACATTCCCCTTCAGGAGCTGTTTATTCTTTCCCCCTTCCTAGCCAAACCTCTCAAAGAAGTGACTTCTGCGTCCTCACATCTCACCTCTCAAACAATATCCATCTTCTAAGGTCATTAATGACCTTTCTGCATGAAGCCCAACATGCGATGCTAAGTAGGCAGCACACTCCCTACCTTGGTACTATTAATCATTAGCCCTTGTTGAGTTGTTATTGTCTACAAGCTTTGGTGACCTCACACCCTGACTGCGTTTGGGCATCTTCATGGAGTATCCTTTGCCAGATCTCCCTCCTCTAGTTAACCTTAAAATGTCAGAGAACCTCAAGGTATGTTCCTGGGCCTTCCACTTCTACAGCCTCACTTACCAACTATACACTGTAGATGCTCACTGGCTACATACAAGCTTGCAGGATATATACAACAAATATTACAGGCTATTACAATAAATATTTATACATCAAATACATTTTCATTCAGTTTATTGAGCAACAAGAGCGTCTGTCTTAGATACTTATTGTGCTCTCATAATTTTGCAAAACACCTTGAGGGATAAACAGAGAGAAATAAGAGTTGCCTATCTAAAGGTAGCTTTTGCAAATTGCCTTAAAAAAGAAACAGTTTTAAAGAAGTCCAAGGAATCTATGTTTGAAAACTGTAAACAAGTCTCTAATTAAGAACTATGTTCCTGTCAGTTAGCAAATTTTAAAAGTCTGTGAAAGAGAAACAGAATGAAGGCCGACTTTTCTCCAAACTCCGCTTCACAATACACTTCCAAGGCCACCGTCACAAAGATCTGAAATATTAAACCTATAAACAAACCAAGAAACCAATTCTCTCCATCAGCCAGTCCAGGTGCTTCCCTGTGTAGACAACATTCTGATAAACTGTCAGTGAAGGGTCCTCAGTATTTTTTTCAGGACTATGATTTAATTAGATTAAGGCTTAAAGTGATCTTTTACATCTTTATCAATGCATGTTTATCTTCAGAGTCCGGAAAGGGGTCACATTTCTCTCCTTGTTAGATGTGTAAGGAGGTGTATGACTTCAGCTGTTGTGAGAAGAGTTATTACATTAAGAACCACAGCAAGGGTCACAGGAAAGATGGAGTCAAGAACACGCAGTAAAAATGCATTGGCTCTAACAATTTCCTTGGTACATTTTGTATGATGAGGTTTAATGGGTTGACTCAATAGTGAATTAGACAGCCATCTGTTGAGGGAAAAGAAACCTTTAAATTCAACAATTCTTCATATTATTGCCTCTAGGATAAGGGAACCTATGATAAAATTAATGTTTTTCCCCCAGAAAAATAATTGCATTTTCACCAAGAATATCTTCCTTGTAACTGCGATATTTAGAGAATTAGGTCTCAAAAAGAAAATGTTCTCAACTTGAAATCTTTTTTTTTTTTTTCAGAGACACCATTCTGAACATTTTACCATTTCTTGCCATTTTTTGCCACTTTAACTGAAATTAATTTCCTAGTGTATCTGCTGATCTCCTCCCATCTCCCTTCACTAGAGTGAGGACACTGACCTTACCTAATGTGTCTACCACTGTATCCTCAGAATCCCCTGCAGTAGCCACTGGCACACAATAGATACCGAATAAGTAGGTTTTACAAATGAAGGATCATAAAGACAACAACAATTAACACCTCTTAAGCATTATTTGGTATATCCCGACCACAATGCTGTGGGCTAATCTCTGTTTTAGTCTTATTCCAAAGCTTACTTTGTCTAAAATCAATCTTTAGCTTTCTATTTCTGATTACTATGAGCTACTATGAAGCAGCATGAATTAACTCCTAATTTATTCCAAATCTTCCATGAAAATTTTACTCAGGCAGAAGTAAATCTAATGGCAGAGTTCTTCCTGCAAAGACAAAATGAAATGGGAACTATCCTTGTAGACTGGAAATCATTTGAGTAAGGAACAGTGCATCACACCCGCATGATACAGTATGTGAAGTGTCCTCGTGGATTCCTATTCACATGGAATTACACGGTTGCCATCAACAGCCAGGGCCGACACTGTAATTTCCCACCCAACAGCCATCCCTTCTCTCTTGCTGACTGAACCCTGCTTTGGTTCAGGAAAACAATGTGCCCAGCTAGACATGTTGGCTTTCCCAGCCTCTCACAACCAGATGTGGTCATTTGACACTGTCTGGGACAGTCAGACGTAAGGGAAAGGCAACATAAGGATGTTTACAAATGCTTTTCCTTTCTAGCAGAAGGGTAAAGCTGATGATCACGCTGCTCTGCTCACTCAGCTCCTCCTTCTTTGCCCTTTGTGGGACACAGATGTAGGAAGTCATGAGGTGACAAAGACAAAAGCAAATGCTGAAGAGAGCAGACAACAGAGGAAGACAAACCCGGAAGCAAGACCTGCCAGGGTGGGCCTACCGCATCAGAGTGTGTCATGCAGGACAAATAACGCTCTCTTTGATTAAACCATCATAAACAGACTTTTGTATTACCTGTAGCTGAAAAGTCCACGCGATGAAATGGCAATTTTATTTTGTTTTTCCTTTCCCGAAATCAAGTAAGTTCTCTAAAACAAAAACTAGAATTTCATGTGGGCATTAAACCTATTTGTCATGTAAAGAAGATGGAAGATCTCAAGGAAAAAATCAGTAAATTAAAGATTGTACCCATCTCTAGAAAATGAGAAGGGGAACTTCCCTTTATTTCAAAATGGCCCAAACTGGTGACCATAAGTGATGTGAGTGAAAAAGCTCATTATCCCAATCCATGTGGGTTAGAGGCTGAGCTCATGGCCCTCTTTCTGAGTAGGGAGCCGTTCCCTTTCTGAATTGTTATTTTATTTGGTGTAGAGCTGCCCGGAGGGAGAGTGACAACACTGACTTGATGATCTGTTCCCTCAAGTGCACATGTGAGCTCCACGCTGATACTGGTCTGCATCAGAACACAAGGATCAAGAGGCAGTGTTTCTAGCCTCATTTCATCACTAATTACCCACTGTGGAAAACGTTTTCAGTTCAACCTGATTCACGTAACAAGTGTTTTATAGAGACATGACTTCAGCATGGGGTGGGAATGTCCACTAAAGGACAAACAGAAAAGTGGAAGAGATTTAAATGTCACTAATAACAGATAAGCTAAGATGCCTTACTTTCCTATATTGTTTTTAAAATTATTATATTTTTAGTAGCCACTGAGGGTTAGTCACACATTTAAAGAGATACTGAGTTCCTGTCATGGAGGGTACTAAGGACATAGCAGCAGACCAAAGGGAAAGACTGGTCCCCCTGGAGCCCAGGCGCTGGTGCTGAAGACAGAAGAAACACTCCAATGAGAAACACAATGGACTGTCGCACAGTGATGGCACCAGCAAGTCATGAAAAGTGATGGGGCAGAAGTGGGGACGCCCCTAAGGCCAGTAGTCGGAGAAGAAGCCCTGACATGTGAGCAGGACCCTGTATGGGGTAAGAGCACGACACAACAGCAGGAAGGCCAGTGTGGTGGGGGCCGCACAGACAAAGGAAAGGGGGCAAGAGATGCGGCCCCATGGGCCAAAGCAACATTCTGGGTTGGGGGCGGGGGCTGGACAGTAGATAGAGCTGATGAATAAGTGCAAATGCACTCACTGGGCCCGTCCTTTGAGGAGTGCACTAGAAGAGGGCCTGGGGCAGGCTGTGCCTTGTGGCTGGACTAGAGGTATCAGTGCAGCCAAGGCATCTACAGCTGGTGTTCAAGGTCACAGATCGGGTAAGAGTCCCATGGTAACTTAGTGTCAGTGGAGGAGAGAAGAGGTCTTAGGCCTGAGGTCTTGGAAACACTGCTCGTGCAGACTACAAGGGCATAAGGGAGGGGCCTCGAAGGCAGCAGCCTGGCAGAGACACGTGTCCTCCATGGAGAACACACAGCACACCAAGGAAGTGAGTCATCGGCTGTGACACAGTGCCAAGAAAAGGTGACCTGCTACCCAGCAGCAGGTGTTCAGCAAGGAGCGACCGGGCCTGGAATGGGACTGTTTTCGGTGACCAGACGCCAACAAGCCTGACTCAAGGTTAAGGGAGAACGGAGGATTAAAAACAGGAAAGTGATAGTTTGAAGAGTTTTTTCAGGAGTTTTACTACAAAAGATGGTATAAAAGTGGATTTGTGGTCAAAAACATATTTCTCTTCTGGTTTCTGAATGATGACAGGGATGTGCCAGTAGAGGGGAAATCTGACAGTGTAGGGAAAGAGGGTGTAACTGGTGGGAGAGACCCTTGAGCGGGCACACCGTGTGCGTGCTGGCTGCCCCAGGCCCAGGGAAAGGGGAGCCCAAGCGTGCGTGTGCCGAGGAGGCTGTGCCGGCAGCTGTGGGTGCCAGGACGGCGAGCGCTCCTTCTCTCAGTAAACCAGCCTCAAGAGCATCAGTGGAGATTAAGAATGGAGCGGGGGAAGCAGCAGAATTAAATCTGGGACGAAAAAGAAAAACACAAAGGAAACTATTCAAATATGCACACATTCTCATTTCAAACAATTAAGATTTCACTATCTTTATTTTGGATGGAAAACTTTTAGGTTCCCTCTCCCCCCTCACCCCCAAGGAATTTGTATTATGGTTTGTTAGGATTTAATGAAATAATTACCCTTGAGTGCTAGAGAATGCAAATAATAAGCATACCTTTCAAACTGAAATTATAGATTAATCATACTTATTCTTCAACTCCTAATGAAATTAAGGACCATAAATATCCACTGTGCTATAATAATGAGGTTCTGAGACAGAAGAAGAAAATAATGTAACCACACACCATGGTTGCTTGTACTGGGTTTCAGACAGTCAGATTTCATGATATGTATGTAAAATAGAACAATAATTTTGTGAAAGGGAAATGCAACAGAAGAATAAGAAGAGGTTCCTACAAATGTGACTATTTTGACTAGCCTGATGATCTAGAAAAACCCTTAAAATACAGGAATAGCAATATCCACAGAGGAAGGTAAACCAACCACCCACTTGATGCACACCAAGCGTAGAAATGAGCCAGAGTCCTGGGGCCCAGTGGCTACCATAACGATACTTATTCCACCAGGGAGAGGAAGCAAACACCCACCATGCAGTGAGACAGACACAAGTGCAGCAGCAATGGAGAACCTTCCGAATGCCCTTCCACAGACCCCACAGAGCTTCCCAGGGAGCAGTTATGGTAAAAAGTGAAACGTGTTCTATTGGGCTCTGCTCAGTATTTAAAAGGAGACAGCAGAACAGCGGGCCAAGATTTTCTTAGCAAATATAAAATGCATTTATCACATTGAGCTTTAAATAAGAGACAGGTTAATATGGTGGGTGACTCGTTGGTAACAGGATTCTGGAAACACTGGATCACACGTGTAAGCATGGGCAGAGCATCAGGGAGAGCTGGTGTTTGCTGGAACACGGGATGGTCCCATCCGACACATGTGCATGAACTACCTTAGATCTGGCGGTATGCTGCCCCTGGCCGGACTGGGGACAGGCAGGGAGGGAAGTGATAACCTGACAGAAGAAAGGGGGCATGGAGATGGAAGATAGTTCCCATTCAAACATGTCACACTAGCACTTTAAAGTAAAGAATCTGTACCATCAGTTTGTACCCAACTATTTAAATATACAAAACTTGGCTCTTTTCATATTACTGAATAGCATAGGCCTTCATAAAATGCCAACCTGTTTTGTAACACGGCTTTTAACCTTTCAAAATATCAGGAAAATATTCTTGATTTGTAGAAGGGAAAAGCTGGAAGAAATCCTCATAGACAACACAGATGCACAGAATTTTAAGAGTAGAAAACATTTTTAGGCATTAATGGCACAAAAAAAATCTGGTTAGCAGGTAACCAAACTAAATAGAAATAAACTGATAACTTTGGGGGGGGGTTGGGAGAGCATTATGGTATCTAACAGCAAGTAAGACAAAACTACTTCCCTAAATGTCCTGTTTCATTGTTTTCATTACTTTTTAAAAATTAAATAAAAATAGATGCACTTATCTTCTAAATCTTAACTTTTGTACAAATTCTCTCAAATCCATTATGAAAACTAAAACTACTTTCTCTTGTCCTGAATCTCCCCTGGTTTGTCTTTTATATGAAATCAGCTTTTTAATAAAATGACTAATTTGGTACTTGGTTTATATAAATGCACTACTCCTGTCCACTAGATGTGAAATGCTGCAACCCCTCTCCACTTCTCTTCCTCCCTCTCTACTTTGCCTCCTGCAACCTGACACTAAACAGAATCCAAAAGGGTAGTAAGTATGCCTTCCTTATTCTTAAGGCTTTTCTTATTCATGTGACAGGAGATAAGAAATGCCTAAAACTGTGTATCATGATTTGTTTTTGAGCTTCTCCAATCCTTGAGCTGCTTTCTTCCCTTTTACCAAAAGGACAAATTATTGAGAAGAATTAAACAAATTCCAAAGTGGTGTGATGACAACCTCATGCCAATAACCTGCACCTTACTTTGAAAGCAGAACTAAGCTTCATAATCACTCCTCAAATTAGCCTTGACCTAGCTCAGCCATATGGAAGAACTTTCATTACCCATAAGCTTTTAACTGCTCTTAAAAAATGTTGGGAGTTGTTTGGGAAGTGTGTTTATATGTATATAATTAAGAGGTACACTTCTCCCTGTGGCTTCTGCACTGGACCTAAGGCTATGGTGAATGACATTCCCATACTGAGTAACTTGTGTACAGTCTTGGCAGGATTGCCGTGATTCTAGTGGGAAGAAAATCCTCAACACTGATAGCTATAATAGATGCCTGGATGAAATGGAAGGAGCAGCCCACCTTCCCCCCAAGACTTGTGCACTAGTTTATGCACCGGTGGCTTGGAATTAGTTGGGATTATAGGCTTGAAGGAGAAGGATGAGCACTTACTGCATGTTAGCTCTGCCCAGAGGGAGCTCTGTGCAATAGGCTACATCTCCTATGTGCTACCCCATCAAAACAGCAAATAACAACACCCACGTTCATCATAGATATAAAGACGCTCCATTCAGAGAAGGAGAGAAAGCTCCCATTATATGGCCCGACCATGAAATCTAACCAGTTATGACTATAAGTGTCCATGGTGCCTGCCTCTTCAGTCCAGTCCAAAGCAGCAGGACAGTAATATACCAGGTTCCACAAGGCCAGAGACCATGGACACAGCCAGCTAAGGAAAGACTGGGAGTCACTAAGAGAGAGGTCCCACTAATGGCATTCAAAGCTGGAATGGACTCAAGAGATGTTAGGATATATAAAGCTTCAGGTCTCACAAAATCTGAATTCCAGGAGTAAGTTTGTGAATCTCATTAAAGTGTTCCCCACTGGAGTGGGAACCATTGACCATTCTTATATTTTCAAATTAGGAAATAATGGTCTGGGAGGTCAAGTTACTTGTGCCAGATCATAAATCATATTATAGCAGTTAGGACAAGAACTCAAGCTTCTTAACTTGCATATCTGTACTCTTTTCATTCTGCTATGCAGTCTAATATGCAACTGCTATACTTAATACGTGTATAGGTTTCTATATATAAACTTTTTAAATCAATCACTCTTCACTTTAAGAGACAGGGTGGCCATGCACATGTTAGTCAAATATCTGAAGTAAACAGAATGAAGTCTGTATGATCCCACCAGGCTACTCCGCAATGGACGCGGGAAGGAGCATGCCCAGAGAATCGGAGACCACCACCCCACCCGGTCCTCACAATGGGAGCAGTTTCCTGAGCTGGCAATGGTTCAGGTATTTTAAAATGTTGTTTGGTCTTCATACAGCATGACCCTGAACTCAGGCCAATCATTTTTCCATATGCTTAGTACACGCCAACTGTCTAGTTCAGGGATGGAGGGACAGCCCACCATACTGGGCTTAGTGAGACCCACTTTTCAGTAACTATGACTACACTTTTTGCCTTACTTGCTGAATTTAGAAGCTAACCTTAGAATCAGATGCAAGACTCCACTATGTTGTGGAGTTTTCCCTGACTGCCTGGAATTGTGTAAGATTTGTTTGGAGGTGTTACATACAAAGATTCAGCTCCTAATGCCTTCCCTTACAACACAGATCCATGAATACAAAGAAGAGAATGATGAAAAGAAAATGATGGAGGATGTTCTTGTCAATGTTAAGAAAACCACAAACTCCACATTAAGGAATATAAACTTCCACAGCCATTTCTTTTACTCTTCTCTGCAATTCCTTAGGACATAAAGGATTTTAATGTTCAGAAAAATAGTCAAGTAAAGCAGCAATAAAAAAGAGTGTAGCATTATTTAAGGAGAATAATGTCTTGAAAGAGAGAGGGTGAGTAACACGAAGCAAAGTGTCACCGGTGTCCTCACCCTTATTGGCTTTCAACCACTACGTGATTATAGACATAATATTACACGTAGAAAATTCAAGTAAAATTAGACGCATTCTAAAGAATGCTCTAGGGCAGGTGAAATGTAGCAGAAGACAGGCCAGTAGTCATGTCAAATATAATAGGGAGAGGCTACTGTCTAGTCAAAGTAGCTCTGACTTTGTGTCTGCAGCTCCTGCAATGAGGAGTTCCTAAGCATGCCAATTCTCCAATAAGCAGGTCATGCAAGGAAAGATCCAGGGTCAGCAGTGCTGGATGCACAAGTATAGAGAGTTGTTAGCTCAAAGATCTGTGGAGGGTGGTCTGACATCTCTTATAATTACAGTATTCATATGAACGGAGGTAAAATGTATTTCTTTGCCAAGAAAAAATATTCTGATTTTTACTTTCTGGTTTGAATGAGTGCCCAAGCATATATGAAAAGTAAAATATATGCCAAGGCTCTTAGTTCTCAAATATGCTATACAATTTTCAGTTTTTTACGTGTGTCATCTGCATTATTCACTGACTTTCAGCTTTGTGTACATTTCCACTTTGTGATTCTTGGTTGCTTAGAATGCAGAGTGAAATGAAGAAAAAAACAAATAAACCAGAATCTCTATACAGTTTCTTTCATGATGCAAGTGTATATTGCTTATTTTACTTTAAAAAAATATTTCATCCTATTTTCATTCCAATGGGTCATTTAAGGACATATCTAATGGACAGGTAGTTTTCAATCTTTCTTTCCTGTAAAGTTTATTTAATTTTGAGAGAGATAAAGAGTGTGAGCAGGGGAGGGGCACAGAGAGAGGGAGACATAGAATCTGAAGCAAGCTCAAGGCTCTGAGCTGTCAGCACAGAGCCTGACATGGGGCTCAAACCCAAGAACTGCAAGATCATGACCTGAGCTGAAGTAGGACTCTTAACCAACAGAGCCACTCAGACGCCCCTTTTTTCAGTCCTTCTGATACCATGAAAGACAAGTGTACAAAACATCTCCAAAATGCTAATACCACAAGCTTATCTGTAAAGTAACACCCGGAGTTGCCCTCACACACTCCCCTTCCCCATTCTGACCCCCAAGGTTAAAAATGACCTTGGTGTGTCTGCATCTTGGGAGGCAGAATTCCAATTGTTTCACGCTGAATCAGGTGCCCAGTGGCAGAGAAGTGACCTTGTAACACTTCCTGTGTGACCTGCCCCCAGGGTGCCTATTCATGGGTCATCTCCCTTTCCCAGCTGCATCACCCACTGTGGTCACCAGTGCAAAACCATGTCCCATAGGACCTTCTCAGTCTGGCACAGAGCTTGATACAATCGAGATGCAAAAAAAAAAAAAATCTTTATTCAAGCATAACTCTGACACTACCCTCTAAGATGGTAAGCCTTTCCTCAAGCAATATTCTCAGGCAATCTGTTGATCACTCAAGGTTTTCATTATCTGGACCTGTAGGACACTGTGGGGGCAGGGCTGTAACAATTCCATCTTGTCCTCTTTCTTCTCCTTGAAGGATATTACAGTCTTCTGGACAGAGCTAAAACTCTTGCTGAGAAATCCTGGAAGGTCTGCAGCCCAATGCCAGGTCCTCACTGGACATCCGTGTGCTGATATCCACAGATCTATGGCCAGATAGGACCCAGACACTGGGACAGGGTGAGGATCTGTTTTATTGTCAAACTACCTAAGGTACACCATGACTTGTAGAAGTTAGTATGCATTTGCATTAAGTGTCAGTAACTTTGAACAGAGCAGTGCCTTGGTGAGATACAATCTCCCAGGGTCTGTGATGGGATAACTAAGACCACCCTGTCACATTTCATTTCAACAACTGTGAACAGTAGCAAACGAAGTCATTTAGCTACACTGAGAAAATAATCTGCAAAACCGTCCTGAGCTCACATCAGGCACCCAAACATCAAGTTTTAGAACAAAGTAAATGAATTCTGCCCTCACACCTCCAGAAGGTAGAGCACACAGGATAAGCACTTCAATGAGGAACATTTAAAACAGATAATATCATTAAGACTGTAAGTACATTCTGAAATGTATTATTTTTCCTTGATAAGTCTATCATGTAAATCTGTAATTAGGGACTTCTAAAATAGCTAACTTTTTTAAAACACAATATGCTGTAATTGTCTATTAAGTCAATGAGTACTTAGGGACTCTTAAAACTGCTGATTACTTGCTTGCTAGATTTTGGAAGAACAAGTACTAAAGACTCCTTATAAAATTATCTTTAAAAAAGAAGGAAATTGAAAATGTGCTGTTACCTGGCTAAGTTAATCTTCCTTTTTTTTTTCAGAATGACATCTATCCATCATCATATTGAGTATTCCAGATCAGGACTAGAACTGCACTAAGTATTATTTTATAATCTATGTGAATTTCCATCTCCAACAGAGAAAAAAAACTTTTCTGGTTCCACAGGGTCCCAAATGTTCATCAAAGGGGTTTTATTAATCATTCAGTTCTTACTGCAGATTTCATTATTCTTTTCTCGCTTAGCAGGATAAATAACATACCAGGCCATTTGGTATATTTACAAGTCATTCTGTTATATTTATACATCTGCTGAGTAATGAACCAAATGGGAAAATGAGCTATATCCCTTCTCAAGTTATGTTCTATTAATGCTCATTTATGTGTAACAGTTAAATAAATTAGCAATGTTCATGAGGTCTTTAATATAAATAATAATAAAGGTTATAGGCACTATTATTACAGTTTGTAATACTATTCTATTAATATACAATTTAACTTCATAATAATGCTATGTTTAGCTTATTTGGTAATCAAGCATCATAATTACTTCCAAATATAAATCAAACAGAAGCTACCAAAAAGAACAATGACAAGATTATTTAGACATGGAAGCCAGCTAGGAAATCTTCTTTTTCTGCTTGTCAACTTCCTACTTGTGAAAGTTCTCTTTGTTAGCAGTGGGACTGTTTTCTCTCTCTCTGCTACCAGGCCTGACTGGACTAATTCCACAGCTACTACTCAAGAATTTACTCCATAAAGGTTCCAGGTGAGAGCCCAATGTGGACTCTAGAGATGCTTTGGCATTAGTGATTAACCAACTCTTAGAGAAATAAACAGATAAATATTTATGGGAGTCCAGACCCTGGAAAAATACTGAAGACACAACACTCTTCCCTCCACTTACAAACTTACAGTGTCATGGTGGCTACTGACAAAACACAAGGAAACAGACCATTAAAATAACTACTTATTATGAAATGCACTGTGGAGAAAAGGAAGTGGTGGTTGTTTTTTAAGTAATGTGGCCAGGCAAGGCCTTTCTCAGAAGGGATCATCAGAGATGATTTCTAAAGAGTATGAGAGTGTCATCACTTCTTGGCCTTTTGGCTATGATCAAGTGAAGAGTACGAAAGTATCCTCCATTAGAAGAGCAAATAGACCATTCTGGACACAAACAATAGCATATGCAAAGGCCCTGGCATGCAAATAATTTGTGTTCAAGAGATTTAAAGAAATGGGGCACCTGGGGGACTCAGTTGGTTAAGTGTCCAACTTTGGCTTAGGTCTTCTTCTCACAGTTTGTGGGCTCAAGTCCCATATTTGGCTCTCTACTGTCAGAGTACAGCCCACTTCAGATCCTGTCTCCCTCATTCTGCCTTTCCCCCACTCAGATACATGTGCACATGTGCACTCTCTTTCTCAAAAATAAATAAACATTAAGAAAAAAAAATTAAAAGAAAGGAGTGAGTGGAGCAGACAAGAGGTGAAAGGAAGACTAGGAGGTCAGAGGTATATGTACTCATATTCCTTCTTGCATTTCCTCCTCTTTTAACATCCCCCCCACACACACCTTTAGGCTAGCACTAGGGTGGGCATTTATTACCGAATAAGGAGTTAGTCAGCTATTTGCTTCCTTTGGTACACTAGGGGGTGGCTGCATGTCTTTAGGAAAAGATCCCACATGGCAGAAAGTAACGACATAGCAGTGGCCAAGTTAATGAGCCTGAGGTCACAGTTCTGCTTTTTTTTTTTTTTTCATGAACCAATCTCTTTATTTAAACCATCTCCTGCCATAAGCAAAGGGATGGAAGATAAGTATACTGGTCATCATTTGATAGGAGTAAGGAAGGTGAGTTTCAGGTCCCATATGCTTTTCTGGTCCATGTGCAGAGTCATGATCGACACTGTGCTGTGGTCTCCACTGGGTAGTGGCCCAGGTTCTCTTTACCCATCTTCATAGCCAGCTGGAAGTGGATTCACATGATAGTTATGGAATACAGCATGATTACCACCTCCCCAGGGAAAGGGCTTGGACTTGAGGCAGAGATGGGGGTAGGGATGAACTCCGGTCTTTCATGTTCTGCATGACGTGACTCAGGAAGACACTCAGCATGCTCACACCCACCCCAGGGAGTGCTATGAGGCAGGTGAGGGGCTTCCACATGTGAGCTGAGTCACCCTCACTGTGGTACCCCTCGACACGGACTGCCCCAGCTGTGTGCCGACTGCCCCAGCAGCCCAGACACCAGGGACACAGCACCACTGCCATTTTCAACCTGGACCTTAATAAGCCTGACTGTGTTGACACAATTTGTGTGGGACCCACAAGGGACCAAGAAGTTCTTCTACACCTCCGTAAGGAGCACTGGTAGGTAAGCAAGAGCCTGGCAAGACAAAGCCTCAGAAAGAGAGATCTCTGGGGTGGCTCAGTCATTTGTGTCCAACTGTTGGTTTCAGCTCAGATCATGATCTTGAAGTTTGTGAGTTTGAGCCCCGCATCAGGCTCCATGTTGATGGTGTGGAGCCTACTTGGGATTCTCTCTCTCCCTCTACCTCTGCTGGTTTCCCTGCACATGCTCTCTCTCAAAAGTAAATAAAAACTTTAAAAGGAGAAAGGAAGGGAGATCTGGGAACTAGAGCAAACAGCTGGGATCACATGGCTTGGGGAAGTCTCTTGAAGCACTAACCCGACAAATTCCTCCCAGGCCCAATAAGGCTTGCTCCTCATGGAAAAGTAGGGCTCATCCTTTCCCTGGGACACAGCTGCACACCCTGAGAGCGGCTGCTCATCACGAATGGTGTGCAGTTACCACAGAGCCTCCGTGTGTGAGACTGCGCTGCAGTGTAATCTATTTTTCCTTTTTGCCACCCTCTTCGAAGCCCATGCTTCATGCAACACTGCTGATGCCACAAAACAGAGGAGGCCGTCTCTTTCTGGACACCCAGATTCAGTAGCTCCACACCAGTCGGGGGGCACACCTTCCTGCCTAAGAGAGGGTGATGGGGAGGGGAGACTGATACACTCATAAAGGAATACACTATAGGGTTCTGGCAAGCCAGAAAGCCATCGTGACCAGGACCACACATCCCCTTCTGTCTCGTACAGGCGCTGCAAAGCACCGCATCCACACATGTACATGGCAGGCTGGGGTGCAAGAAGCGGGGAGGATTCTGGCAGGTTTGCATTCTATGGTCATATCTCTGGTGACTCCTAAGGATGAAGCACTTTTCTGAGGTTTGCTTGGACTTCCTGAGAACAGGGATCAAATCCTCCTTGCTCCACTGATTTTTATATCCATGCCTAGAAAGCAGTTCTGTTCCCCTCAAGTTTGTGATGTACCGCGTTCTTGGCACAAATGATGAGGCAAGCTGTGTCCAATGGGATGGGCACCTGACGGGATGGGTCCTCACCCTGGAGGGCTCACTGGCGGGCCCTGTCACTCCACACCCCACCAGCACTGTCACTATGTGGCAGCTCTTTGTCATTTCAGAAAAACAAAAACAAAACAAAACAAAACAAAAACAAAAACAAACAAAAAACTTCATATGTACCCTGAGAAAAGTCTATTAGTTACCAAGTGGCACATCCAAATCTAATTTGTTGAAAAAAAAAAAAAGATTCTTTGGTCTTCAACTAAAAAAGATTCTTTGGTCTTCAACTAGATCTACCTTATTAGAGGCATTGGGGCCTGTCATGTTTCTATGTTATTATTTTTATTCCTACTTTAAAACATTAACAAAGCACTTCCATGCAATCAGATATTTTATTCGGTTGAGCTCTGATTTCTAAAACAGTGTTTACAACAACAGCTGAAGGGGCAGGAAGGGGAAAGTAAGTACAGAAAGATTATGTTTATAAAATGTACAAAGTCAGGCAATCTGGACAACTATTCACTGAGGGCCCACCCTGCGTGGAGGACACAGGCTGAGTCATCCCTGCCCACAGTAGGAAGGGGCACACATAGTCCAGGGCTTAGGGAAGGAGACAGTGGCGCCAACTGACTCATTACATCCTGGACTGTCCTACAAGCATTTTCTGACTTGGATTTACCACCTGTAAGAGTGCGCACATTCCAAGGAGCAAGGGTGAACTGTATAAAAACCCTGCTCCAGGGGATCTTGTGGTCTAAAAGGTAAGCCATCCGTTCACTCATTCGTTCATTCATCCATCCATTCATTCATTCATTCAGTGAGTATGTCTTGAGCTCCAAGTCTGCAGTACTCTGTGGAGGTGATATAGACTGCAATGGACGACCAGCAGGGGCATGGGTCCTTGCCACCATAGGAGAGGTACTCTAGTAATGGAGAGGGGGGTGAGAGCAGAAACAAATAAGCATCTTGTATCACGTTGGCCTGTGAAATATGTCATCCCAAACACAAAGACATCTGAGGAGCTAGACAATGGCAGGTTGCTGTCTGTGGACAGCTTGAGCAGAGACGCCATCTGTGGGAGGGGATACCTGAACAAGCCCAGGGAGCATGTGGCAGCACAAAGCTCCAATCCCAAGGGACAGCAGAGGTGGCAGTAGCAGTAAGGCTGACGTGCTGCAGATGTGGTAAGGGCCAGACTGGCAGGCGCCCCACAAAGACAAGAGTAGAGATCCCTACTAGATGCACGTGGGGCATTCGAGGGGTAAGTAACATGCAACTCTAACCCAAGAGAAGAAGACAAAATACTGTAGGATGTCTGGGGTGGAGACTGTTCATCTCCCTGGGATGTCACATGAAGTTTGAGAGAGAAGGTCACCCACCTTCTGCACAAATGCTAGCAGATAATAGTAGGCACAAGGAACATAGACCCTATCCAGAGGCAAGAAGCCATGAGGGGAGACTAAGAAGAGAGGTAGAAGGAGATGTGAAGTACCTACCATTGCTAAGTCAGGGATAAATGAATGGAAAATTGTGCTTAACAGAGAAGGCTCAGGTGAGAGCTGGTTTATATCCATTTGGTTTGACAACCATAAAGCTAGTGAACAACACAGTAAGAATACTTTTATTTCACTGGTGGTATATTTATGACTGTGATATTGTGATTTACAATAAGAAATATATCCTTGGTCTTCCTCTTTGTCTTGGCACAGAGCTCCCAAAATCCTTGCCTATGATGAGAGCAATAAGGGTCTTTTGTTATGCTAATGACATGAGTTTGGGAAAGCATCTAAGGCTGGAACCAACCAGTGATTAGAAGGCTGGGACTTTTCCTCCCACTCCTGGAGATGGAGAGGGCTTGAAAATCAAGTTCAATTACCAACAGTTAGTGATTTAATCAATCATGCCTACAGAATGAAGCCTCCATAAAAACCCAAAAGGACAAGGTTCCTCTGAACCTTAGCAGCCACTGGGCTGGTAAACATCTGGAGACATGGGGAGAATGTCTATTCAGGAGAGAACATGGAAACTCTGGGCTCCTTGCCCTATGCATCTCTTCCATCTAGCTTCTATTCCTGAATTATATCCTTTTATAATAAACAGATCATCTAATAAGTGAAATGTTTTTCTGAGTTCTGGGAGGAACTCTAGCAAATTAATTGAACCCAAGCAGTGGGTCATTGGAACCTCTGATCTACAGCTGCCAAAAGTATAGGTGATGATCGATCTGGGCTTATGACTGGCATCTGAAGTTGGTGATTGGAGCAGTCTTGTAGGACTGAACCCTTAACCTGTGGAACGTGATGCATTGTTCTCCAGGTAAACACTGTAAGGATGGAGTTGAATTACAGCCAGGGTTGAAAAACTGCTTGCTGTTAGATAAAAGGCACACATCGAAATTAGGTGCAGAAGTGCAACGTATTCAGATTTTTATTTTAAAGAACAGCAAAGTTCTTTAGTTCATTTAAATGAGGCTTATAGGGTCAGCTAATTTTAAATCTAAATCAATAATTCTAAATGTTTCAAACTATTCCTAAATGTTGGTCAATATTCGCTCAGAGATCAGCAACCCCTTTATGGATAGTACAGTTATAACAAGTACCTAGAAAACAACCACACTGGTTTTAGGAAATAAAGTCAACTTCCAATTTTCTAGATCAATGAAGAGAAATGGCACAGGAAGCAAATGTGCCTGTGCTCTTCACCTCAGCTTTACTATTTATTGAAGGGCCAGTATGCACCAGACAACTGAAAACAGCCACTAAGGTATTTAATTACGTGGGGTGCCTGGTGGCTCAGTAGATTCTTAATTTCTGATCAGGTCATGGTCTCACAGTTTTGTGAGTTCAAGCCCCATGTTGGGCTCTGCACTGACAGCACAGATTCTCCACCTCCTCTCTTCCTTCCCAGCTCACACTTTCTCTGTCTTTCTCAAAAATTAAAAATAAATAATTATTTAATCACACAAGGCTATAAGTCCCAGAGGTAAAGTAACTTTCCCAGAGATACAGAGTCAGCAAGAATAGAATGAAATTTAGATCTAAGTTTTTCTAGCTCCAAAGTCCATATCTTGCTTCTCAAATTTGGTGAATTTCCAAAGCAAGAACTACTTACTGAACATCCCATTGCTCAATGGGATGGGCAGTCTGTAGGTGGATAATTCACAATATAATAAAATAAATGAGATCTATTTAAAGAAATTTAGCATCAAATGTGACTGAGGTCCAAGTTTCCAAATGATATGACTAAAAATATTGTCAAAAGGCAGTTCTGTAGATGACCGAGGTAGGCATGTTTTTTGGTTCTGGTGTATTTATGCCTTTTCAAAGACATTCAGGGAATGCAAAGCACAACAGAAAGAGCTTGACAATTTGACAACTAAGTTGTCTTTCCACCATTAAAGACGATACATCAGATAAAACAGACAAATTATGCCTTCATGGCATGAGAAAAGGAGAATTTAATCTGACAATGGGACACTGGGTGAACCGCAACTGAGCACCCGTGGATAGGTACGGTGGTGGGGAGGAAAGCCGCACCAGCCATACAAACTGGTGCTCATAATGGGAGCCCTAAAGTTTTCATTCTCAAGTGGCTTGTCACAGTTAACCTTTTCATAACTTACAACAGGCCTCAGAGATGGAATGTCATGAATTATTGAATATTATGGTTTTTGCAAAAATACACCATATAAACATTTTTGCAGAAGCTTGGGCCATACAATCTGTATCATAGCTGGGTTCAATGTCTGCACTGAGTATAAATAGATGAATTAAATGGCATTAGAAAAATAGAAATAAATTAAAGTAACTACCACTCACTTAGAAAAACAAAATTTAATAAATTGAATAAAATTGTATAAGAGCCAACAAATCTAATTTTATTTATGCTTGTGCCATTTCCATCTCTAAAAGGGCTACCACTCTCCCTCCTCTGGTCCAGGTCCTCTGTGCTTTTCTGGGCCCAGGTAAACACCATTCTAAGATGCCTGGCTAGACTGGCCCTGTGTGTTCTGCTCTTTTTTAAAACCACATTTAGAAATGGAGCAATGTGCACTAAGTTTTCATTGGCAGATATAGGATTTTATTCTACTTCATACCTGTGCAAACTACAGCTCCCTCAAACATAAATGAAAAGCTCATGGATAAAAAATTCATATTATATCTATATCTATATCTATGTCTATTGTTTTTTTTCTTTGTTTCCAAAGCGTTATAATACTGAGCTGCAAATATGTTGGAAAAGAGTCATGGGGAAAATGTCCATAACAAAATACAGATGAGAAAAATGGATTTAAAAACTGTCTGCTTCATATTTTCTTTTAATTTTTCTTATTTTTACAGAACACCACTAACAGGCAAACTGCTGTAATGCTTTTTGTAAAATTTCACTAGAGTAAACCTATAAAATACATAAAGTTCAAGTTGGGTTTAGCCTCCGTAAAATGGTAGAGTACATAAGATGACCTCTAAGATTTTTCCTAAATCTTAAATTTTTAGTATTCTTTGCAATGTTTGATCTGTAAATCTATTGTATCATATATAATAAAGTACTAAGGCAATTCTTGAGTTACATAAATATAACAAAAGTAAAACAGAAGTGTGTAAAAATATATGAAAGTTAAAATATCTGAAAATACCTTATAATACTTGTAAATTAATGTTGGAAATATATTTCATCTGCTTATATATGAGAAAATGTTATATGTGGTTTTATAGATCTACATATAAGATATAATTACTTTGATCTAATTTTCAAAGATCCTGGACATTATAAGTTTAGTTTGAATTATAACAGTAAATAATATCAACTCTTTGACTTAATGTAGCACTCAGCAATAAAAGCTGATTGGATGTTGTTGATGGTGCAAATATGATCCATAAGAGACATGACAAGAATCAGGATGTTACACGTAATTCCCATGGTAAAGCAAGAGCTCCTGCCTGCTCCTCACCACACGGGTGGTGGACATCAGCTGAGGGGGTGACTTTTCTGTAAAGAAAGCTAAGATATGGAGGAATGTATAGAAAGGTGATGTACTGGCTTCAAAATCTTATAAGGCCAATAGTGAAGGCGCTATGAGTACTCCTGCTTGGTATAAATGAAGTAATTCTGCTTTGGGAAGAGTAAGGTACAGCAGCGAGCAAAGCACAGATTGTGAAGCACCTTGTGGACATGCACAGAAAGGAGTCTGTCAGATACTGGATGCCAATGAAGAGCTTTAAGAATGGAGACCCACAATGTCAACCAAACTTAAAGAAAAAAGAATAGATAATACGGTTAGGTTTGAGTTTTACACAATGACAGGAAAGACATCAGCAAAGATAGTCATAAGGCTCTTGCAACAGTCAAGACCTTCACACTTTGTTTTGTTGGATACCTTGACCAAATATTTGTTTTTACTTTCCAGTGGGGAAAAAATTGGTAATAAATAAATAAATAATAGAATAGATTGTGTGTGTGTTGGGGGCGGTATTTTTGCTTTAACAATAGAGGCATGGATGGTATCTACTGATCTATATTATAACCATGTCTTAAAATCTAGGTATTTAAAAATTAATAATACTAATGGTGCACATATAAATAATTATACGCCATAGTGTCAGTCAAGCAATATGTAATAAACCATATATTAATAATAATTTATCCAAACACATTTATAACAAAAAAGCAAGCACAGTGGAAAAAGAATAGCCTGGCCAACTGAAGACAGCCAATTCTCCCAAATTATAGGGATTCCAAATACCTAAATGTGAATGAACAAAAGGGGAATCTTGTAATATTGCCAAAAAACAGGGAAGTCAAACATAAGAAAATTTGACAACTGCAGGTATTTTTAAAAAGTCACATCAAGACAGGTGGGAGGAGCAAAGAAGTGGTCCAGTCAGGATCCACACTCGCAGCACAACCCATAAGCAGGAAGGATATGAAAAACACAGAGATCTTCCCTGAGGAGCAAGAGGTTCAAGCCCTCCTCAGGTGCCCCTGCCCTGAGGACCTACACCAGGAAGAAGAGTCCCCATAATGTCTGGCTTGGCAAATCAGCATAACTTTAGGAAACCAAGACTCTACTCTTAAAGGGCCAGCGCACAAGCACACTCACTCTGAGACACCACACAGAGGCAGCCATTTGAGAAGCACCTGAACCGTAATCTCCATCAATGGAGATTTATTGACTCAGGTTAGGACACATGTCAGAGGGGCAGGGATCTGTAGGCATGTTCTTGAGGAACAGAAGCATGGCGGGGGGCACCATCTTTCTTACTCTCCATCTACCGTAGTGATTAGAGATGGCAAGTGCCATTTCTGACACTGTCCATGACCCCTGCCAACATTCCTCCTGCTGCCCTGGTGGTCCCTGCAGGTCTGCCCTGCCTGACATACCCCCCCCCCCCCCCCCCCCCCCCCCCCCCCCCCCCCCCCCCCCCCCCCCCCCCCCCCCCAGCAGGCACCACTCCAAGCCAGCTCTGGCCCTGCCACATTGGCAGGTGGCCTCATCTGGGTTCGGCATTCTCCCAAAATGGCTCCTGCCCCTACTGCACCCAGCAGATGGCCTTACCTGGGACAAGTACCACTAAAAGCATCTCCCAGAAGGCGCCTGGGTGGCTCAGTCAGCTGGGTATACCGATTCGTGATTTCAGCTCAGATCACGATCTCACGGGTTAGGAGATGAGCTACAGGTTATGCTCTGTGCTGACAGTGTGAAGCCTGCTTAAGATTGTCTCTTTCTCTCTCTCTCTGCCTCTCCCTTATTAGCATGTTCTCTCTCTCTCTCTTTCTGTGTCTCTGACTCTCAAAATAAATAAACTGAAAAAAGTAACACTTTTTTTAAAAATTAAATTTTTAAAAATTAAAAAAAAAGCAACTCCCAGAAGAGGATACACCAGAACTAGAGCCAAACCTAGAAATGCACAGGTGTCCCCCCTACAAGAGCTTCAGCTCCCTGCAGCTGGTGAGCAGTCTGGGCCCAGGACTGATGCACCTCCAAATGGCTCTCAACCTCCAGGGATAGGAGTATTTATCTGCAACAGGCACAGCCCAGACACAAAGAGGCACATGTAGCAGACACAGGTGACACCTCTGGGGACCTGGTTCTGGTGAGCAGGGAGGACCGTGCTTCTGAGTCCCACAGGACACCTTGTACATACTGCCACTCTTTTAAGACATAGTGACCTACCTAACATAGAGAAATAAACACAGATCAGCAGGTGAAACAAGGAGAGAGAGAGAGAGAAATGTTCCAAGTGAAAGAACAAGACAAAACCTCAAAAAAAAAGAATTTAATGAAACAGATATAAGCAATCTACCTGATAAAGAGTTCAAAGTCATGGACATAAAGATCCCACATTTGAAAAAAGAGTAAATGAATACAATTAGAACTTCAAAAAGAAATAGAAAATATAAAAATGAATCAATTAGAGCTGAAGAATACAATAACTTAAGTGAAAATTACACTAGATGGAATCAACATCAGATTAGAGGATGCTGCCGAAGGGATTAGCAATCTGGAAGAGGTAATAGCAGGAATCACCTAAGCAGAGCAGCTAAAAGAAAAAAGAATTAAAAAAAATAAGAACAGCTTAAGGGATCTCTGTAACAACAAACTAACATTCACATTAGAAGGGTCCCAGAAGGAGAGAAAAGAGGGTTGAAAACTTACTTGAAGAAATGATAGCTGAGGTGCACCTGGGTGACTCAGCTGGCTGAGCATCCAACTCTTGCTCTCAGTTCAAGTTATGGTCACATGGCTCTTGAGTTCAAGCCCCGGGTCAAGCTACAGAGCAGAGCCTGCTTGGGATTCTGTCTCCTTCTCTCCCTGCCCCTCCCCACTCATGCTCACTCTGGCTCGCTCGCTCTCTCTCTCTCTCTCTCTCTCTCTCTCTCTCTCTCTCTCAAAAATAAATAAATAACTGTTAAATAAAAGAAATAATAGCTGAAATCTTCCTGAACCTGGGGAAGGAAATAGACACCCAGGTCCAAGAAGTACAAAGAGCCCCAAACAAGAGAAACCTGAGGAGGCCCACAGCAAGACACATAATAATTAAAGTGGCAAAAATTAAAATGAAAGAGATGACCTTATACACAGAAATCAACTAATTACATAGACGAGAACACCCATTAGACTATCAGCTGATTTTTCAGCAGAAACTTTACAAGTCAGAAGGGAATGGCAGAGTAAGTTAAACTGAAAGGGAAAAACCTACAACCAAGAATACTCTACTGAGCAAGGTTACCATTCAGAATTGAAGGACAGGGAAGGCGTTTCCCTAACAAACAAAAGTTAAAGAGGTTCATCCCCACTAAAGGTCCATACAATAAGTGTTTAAAAGGACTTATTCAAGCAGAAAAGAAAAGGCCATAAGTAGAAGAAAATTGTAAAAGAAAAATCCACATGATAAAAGCAAACATCATAAAGGTAGTGGATCAAACACTTATAAAGCTACCATAGAGGTTAAAAGACAAAAGTAGTAAAATAAACTATATCTACAATAATTAGTTAAGGGATATAAAAAAAGATATAAAATATGTCAAAAATAAAACAAGTGGGGGGAGTAAAAATGTAGAATGTGTTCAAATTTAAGTGACTATCAACTTAAAATAGACTTCTATACACATAGGGTGTTATAGTATGAATGACCTCATGGTAACCACAAAACAAAAACCTATATACATACACAAAAAAGAGAGAGAAAGAAAGAGGGAGAGAGAGAAAGAGAGAAGAGATTTCTAAGTGGTTCAGTTAGTTGAGCATTGGACTCTTGATTTTGGCTCCGGTCATGATCCCGGGGATGAGGGATTAAGCTCCATGTCAGGTTCTGTGCTGAACGTGAAGCCTGCTTGAAATTCTCTCTCCCTCTCTCTCCCTCTCTCTCCCTCTCTCTCCCTCTCTCCCTCTCTCTCCCTCTCCCTCTCTCTCCCTCTCTCTCTCTCCCTTTCTCTCTGTCTCCCCCTGCCCCTGTCCCCAACACACTCTCTCTCTCAAATATAAATAAACAAATAAATAATAAATAGCAAAGAATCCAAATATAACACTAATGAAAGTCATCAAACCACAAGGGAAAAGAGCAAGAAAGGAACAGAGAAGAACTACAAAAACAACCAGAAAACAATTACTGAAATATCAGTAAGTACATACCTATCAATAATTACTTTAAATGGACTAAATCTCCAATCAAGAGGCAAAGGGTGGCTGAATGGACCAAAACCCCCCACAAGACCTATCTATATGCTGACTATAAGAGACTTATTTAGGACCTAATAAACATAGACTGAAAGTGAAAGTATGGGGGAAGATAGTCCTTGCAAATGGAAATGAAAAGAAAGCAGGGGTAGTAATACCCCTGTCATATAACAGAGAAAATAGCCTGTAAAATAAAGATTATGTCAATAGACAAACTGTGCATTATAAAATAATAAAGGAATCAATCCAACAAAAGGCTGTAACAATTGTAAATGTATATGCAGAGAACACAGAATCACCTAACCATTAAATATTAAATATTAAATATTAATATTAAAGCAAATATTAACAGACATAAAGGAAGAAATTGACAGTAATACAATAATAGTAGGAAACTTCAGCACCCCACTTACACCCATGGATATATCATACAGACAGTAAATCAGTATGGAAAGAGTGGCTCTAAACAACACATTAGTTGACATAGACCTAATCGATATATTCCATCCCAGAAGAATGTATGATCCTTAAATTGCAGATAGAACATTCTCTGGAATAGATCACATGTTAGGTCACAAAACAAGTCTCAATAAATTTAAAAAGATTTAAATCACATGAGACATTTTTCCAAACTCTAGAAATCAATTACAAGGAGGAAAAAAACTATATATTTAGACCTAAATGTACAACATTATGAAAATTGTAGAAAACATAGGCAATAAAGTGTTAAACATGGGTCTTACGCAATAACTATTTTGTATTTTTCTCCTCAGACAAGGGTAACTAAAGCAAAAATAAATGAGATTATACCTCCTAAAAAGCTTCTGCATGGGGAGAGAAACCATAAGCAAAATGAAAAGACAATCTACTGAATGGGAGAAGATATATGCCAATGGTACACCCAATAAGGGGTGAATATCCAAGATATATATAACACTCACACAAACGACATCAAAAAACCCCAAACAATCCAATTAAAAAATGGGCAGAAAACTCCAATAGACATTTTCCCAAAGAAGATATCCAGATGGCTACAGACACATAAAAAGGGTTTAACATCATTAGTCAACAGGGAAATGCAGATCAAAACTACAGTGAGATAGTATCTCACACCAGCCAGAATGGCTAGTATCAAAAATACAAGAAATAGCAAGTGCTGGCAACCACGTAGGGAAAACAGAACCCTTGTGCACCCTCAGTAGGAATGTAAATGGGCACAGCCACTTTGGAAAAAGTAAAAACTCAAAAAACTAAAAGCAGAACTACCATACCAGCCAGCATTTCCACTTCTGAATATTTATCTGAAGAAAACAAAACATTAATTCAAAAAGTGGTCTGTACCCCTATGTTTACTGCAGCATTATGTACAGTAGTCAAGGTACAGCCTAAGTGTCCATCAACAGATGAATAGATAAAGGAGATGTGGGACATACATATATAAAGTGGAATATTACTCATCCATAAAAAGATTGAAATCTTGCCATTTGCAACAACATAGACCTAGAACATATTATACTGGGTTAAATAAGACAGAGAAAAAACAAATACCACATAATTTCACTCATGTGTGGAATCTAAACAAAACAAAATAGAAACAGACTCATAAATACAGAGAACAAGGGGGAAGGGATTGTGGGGATGGGTGAAATAAATAAAGTGGATTAAGAGGTACACATTTCCAGTTATAAAGCACATCCAGGGGATATAAAGTACAGCATAGGGAATACAGTCAATAACACCGTAGTAACTCTGTACAGTGACAGATGGTGACTACACTTATGACAATCATTCTGTAGTGTATATAAATGTCAAATCACTACAAAGTATACCTGAAACGAATATAACACTGTGTGCCAACTATAATTCAGTAATAAATAAATATAAATAAATAAATGAATAAAAAGAAAGAGAGAAGGAGGAGGGAGGGAAAGAGGGAGAAAGTAAGGAAGAAATTAAAATATTTGGAAAACTATAGTCACAATTATAGCACAATTTCAAGTTTTGTAGTCCTAATAATTCACATAATTTCATGCAAAAATGATAATCTATAGAATGTTATATCACTTCTTGACAGTGGCCAGCACCAATTCAGGACATACTATGGGGCTGAGTAGTTTTTAAAGTATTGCGTGCATTTATCTCATTTAATCATTATAAATTTTTGAGATAGACACACTAATATTATCTCCATTTTCTAGATGAGGAAATGGGCACAGACAGTCACACAGCTATGTGAGCAATAAAACTAAGATTCAAATCCAAGCACACTGGCTCCAGATTCCACACTTTTAAGTGATAGGCTATATTGCCTCTAGAACCTGAATTTTGAGATCTATCTTAGGCTTTTCAGGAGGATCTGTGCAACTGAGTAACCAGCAGTCTGCAGATCACGGGGAGCCATGATGAGAGATCAAATGCAAGAGCCCTGGGAAGAAGCAGGCAGGAGTCATAGATAGATTTTGGAGGAATTAAGTTAGAGAATCAGTAAGACTTGGTGACTATAGGTGGGGTGTGAGGTGCAAGAAAAGATAAGGGGGGAGCCAAGTCCAGAATGACTCTGCTTAAGAAGTAGGAACTCTGGAAGTAAGTAGGAACTACAGTAGAAAAACAAGATTTTTGGCTTGGGATGGAGTTCAGTTCGATCCATAGACTTTGAGATGTTTATGAGATACTCAGTTTGAGAAGCTGGTTAGGCAGTATGACAAAGAGGAAGGCAATGGGTGAGATGGAGTTGAATCAAGAGAGGGTGTCTCTGTCTCTGAGGTGGTGACCCATTCCCACTTCCATCGAGACCATTCTTACTTGAGAAAGTTACTGTGATGAGGGACGGATGTGTGTGTAACCATGTGGGAAATGGGGAGGTTAATATAAAATGAGAAACATCTCTCTGACATACTGGGGTGTGAAATCAGGGAGAGTGAAAAGTGGAATCAGAAAAAAAAAAAAAGAAACAGAGCACAAATCCTAACACATTTCCCCCAACATAGAACTGACCGTGGTCTCTGGGTTTTACATTCTGTATGTACAGACTCCATGCTTGCTAACACACTCTAAGTTCCACGAGGACCTGCACCTTCTTGACTCTGTAGTTTTTGAAGTACTCAGCACAATGTAAAGATGTCAAGTTAGTAAGTCAGGAGCGCTACTCACTTCTATAAGTTCAGGAATTCTTCTCACTCCTCTAAGTTAAGGAACTACTTCAAAGATGCAGTTAGACCTTAAGATTCTAGCATCACGGGGCTGGCTCAATAAAAGATAACCTCATTAACAGAGTAATGTGTTGGCCTTTATCCCAAGAAACAGAAAAACACCAGAAGCAGTGAGGGAGCAAAACAAGCCAAAGAATGGAGTGCCTGCACATGTATCTGGAACCGGTAATTATTAGTCATGTCAACCTCATCTGATCGAAGGAATTCTTCAGATAAAAAGAGGAGATATTTTGGTTCAAAGTTCATTAAAATTTAGAGTTGTTCATTTCCTCTTTAAGTAGCTAGAAAGAAATAATGAAAATACCAATATAACAGAGGACATTTTTTCAACAAATGTTTTTAATTGCTGAAATTTAAAATATTTGTTCTTTCTAAAACCTTCTGACATATAATCTACATGACAAAATTAATTAAGATGGGATATTTAAAAAAAAACAAAATGCATGTCAGCTAAAATCAATGGCCCAACTGGTAGACTGGGTGAAAGTTTCCCAAACTAAAATATAGAAAATAAAGATTTTTCTAGACAACACTGTCAAAATATTTCCTTAAATATTATTATAACTTTTTAAAACTAAAAAGCATGCCCTTTGAGGCTTCATTGTTAATAATTAGATTTCAGCATAGCTGTGGCACTAATCAATCAATTCACCTATCTGCTATTTAGCTTTGAAATACTTATAATGACAGGAAAAGAACAGCATTAAGGTAGGAATTCAAGCTAAGCATTTAAAAATCAACAACAGAGAACAAAATACTCACGATATGGTACTTCCAAGGGATGCCCTGTTATGTCACACCATCCAATTGGGTGGATGTCAGGGCTGTCTGCATCCATCCAGTAGTCGTATTTGTGGTCCCAGCCATCAAAGTGAACCTGTTGAGTTATTAGTATTTACTAATCAGTATTTCACTATGCCTGCATCAAATGATTAGAAAACAGACCTGTGAAATTGAGATTGAAATTATAATAACCATACATTACAGCTGAAACAATATTTAAAATGTGCCACCAAAAGGGCCGTCTAATGTAACTACCAAAAAGTATTTTACCAATTTTTCTGAGAAATGAAAGAAGTTGGTAAATAAAAAAAATCTGTTAGAGGGACGCCTAGATGGTTCAGTCAGTTAAGCATCCAACTTCGCCTCAGGTCATGATCCTGTGGTCTGTGTGTTAGAGCCCCGCATCGGGCTCTGTGCTGACATCTCAGAGCCTGGCACCTGCGTCAGATTCTGTGTGTCTCTCTCTCCCTGCACGTCCCCGGCTCACGCTCTGTCTCTCTCAAAAATAAATAAAAACATTAAAAATATTTTTTTAAAAATCTGTCAGAGATTGATCAGAATCTGAAGGGATAATATCAGTCCATTTGCCCAACTAATACTGTAATGCTGGCGGAAGAACACTGCCTCTACTGGTTTCAGCTGCTAGAACCATGTCAGAAACATGAAACAGTCACTAATTTGACGTAAGTACAAGGCTTACCCTATTGGGAAATGCATCAATTTTAGAGTGAAAGTTAGCAGTAAGTTTCAAAATCCTGACAACCAAGGAGAGATTGAGCCATTGAAACAATGGAGGCACAGGAGCGGACGAAATATGCTACTAAGGTAGACGGATTAATGGCTCTCTTGATAGCTGTAAAGGACAGTGTAAGCTTTCAGGAAACCTGAGGAAGGGATATGGCTCAGGTCCAACAATCCAGCAAATGGTTACCACTGTTTCGCATCTTAGCTGCAAAATATACATACACATACATATGACTCGCATACACACACACATATAGGTCTGAGAAGAAAAACTAAAACTCAATTTCTGAAACAAAAATCACACACTTATTTCTGAAACTTATAAAATGCTAGGTTCTAGAAATTTCCTATCAGAATGAATGAACCAAATTATTTGCAGGCAAAAGAATTAAGAATGATAATATTTCATAACTTTATTTACTCTCTTACATATTTTGTTTCTGTCAGTTAAATAAGGAATCCCTTTTTCAATGCAAAAAAAAAACCCACAATTTTTTGAAAATCAAAATTTGAATAAAAAGAGCAAGATTGCTGGCATTATAAAAACGTGAGTCTGTTATGCAGGACATAGGACCACACACACACACACAAAGATAAAATTGTGTGTAGTAAGTCCCAAGTGAAGTCCAACACTTTTTCCTCAAGATCCACCTTTCTAAATAAGTGGTTCTCCAAATTTGGTTCCCAGATCATCAGCATCAGCATCACCTGGGCACATGTGAGAAATGCAGATTGCTGGGCCCCACGTCAAACCACTGAATCAGACACTTTACAGGACAGGGCCTCACAATTTGTTTGTAAACAAGTCCTCCATATATCTAATGTATACTGAAGTTTGAGAACCAACAATAACAATAACTTTCAAGTAAATATTTCTACCAAACTTAGGCTTCTGGCTGAGACAGAGTGCTCTTTCCCAGTAGTAACTATAACACTGGACTGAACATACAAAGGCACTGTAGACACTGGACAACAGGCACCTCAAATATGTAATCCCCAAGTACACCTGGACAAGCCCTGGAGCTCTGACTGTAGTCCATTTCCTGACAGCAGCACAGGGAGAAGAAACAGAACCAGAGCAGCCGTGCTGTGCTGAGGAGACGCAGATGCAGTTCAGCACTGATGAGACGGCTGGCAACTGGAGGACAGACACTAGAGAGAATAGAGCCAAAGCGAAGGGGGGCCCAGAGATCTCTGGGGGATTTTTGCACGACCTTGGCCAGGGGCTGGACTGTACATGTGCAAGGTGAGACAAGGTGAAGTGAAGCAGAGAGTATCTGATACAGAGCTGGAAGTAAAATGAAGATAGCAGAGAGCAGAGTTCACACATATCAGGACAGCAGAGAGACCAAAGTGCAACGATCTTTGCACTGACCAAGACACCGAAAAATGCCGTAATTGTCTAATAAGAACCATGTCATAGAGAATTACAGACCAGCCCTAAAAAAGGCTAAAATCAAACTTCCACAAGATTAAGAACAGCCACCAGTAATTAACTGTTTGACAGAATAAACTGTACTCTTTTGAAAGGAAGACAAATGCTCCCAAATCTGAATGCTATATCATTCCTAATGTCCAACATAAAATCAAAATGTATTAGACATGCAAATAAGCAGGTGAATGTGAGCCTTCATCATTTTTTAAAAAAGTAGCCAAAAGAAAGAGACCCCAAGATGCCCTTTTAATTAAGAGACATGAACTTTTAAAACTACCTATTAAAATATGTCTAAGAACTTACAGGAAAAATAGTCTTGATGACAGAATAGACAGGGAATCTCAGTAGGGAAGTGGAAAACATAAGAGATAAGCAAATGGAATTCTAGAACTGAAAAGCAAATTATCTGCAATAAAAACTTTCTGTTTAGGCTTAACAGATTAGGGATGGCAGAAAAATGGGCAAGTGAACATGAAAACAGATTTGTAGAAATTATTAATCTAAAGCACACACAATAAAAAATTTCAAAAATGAACAGAGGCTCGGGTACTTGTAAGACAGAATCAACTGGTCTAACACACATGTAATTTGGAGTCTGTAAGGAGAGGAGAGACAATAAAGCAGGGATAATGGTCAAACCAGACAAAAGGTAAAGAAATAACATCAACAAAATCTACTTTGGTAAGAAAAAAAAAAAAGCCAATTTACAAGCTTAACAGAAGCAGCAAAGCCCAAGCATAATAAATACAAAGGAAATCGAGGCTACACAAATCACAGGCAAACCACTAAAAATGAAAGACAAAAGAAAAAGTCTTGAAAGTAGCCACAGAACTAAAATGAACAAATCAAGAGACTATAGATGCTGGCGAGGGTGTGGAGAGACAGGCACCCTCCTACACTGTTGGTGGGAATGTAATCTGGTGCAGCCACTCTGGAAAACCGTATGGAGGTTCCTCAAAAAACTATCCATAGAACTCCCTTATGACCCAGCAATAGCACTGCTGGGGATTTACCCAAGAGATACAGAAATGCTGATGCATAGGAGCACATGTACCCCAATGTTCATAGCAGCAATGTCAACAATAGCCAAATCATGGAAAGACCCTAAAGGTCCATCACCTGATGAGTGGATCAAGAAGATGTGGTATATATATATACACAATGGAGTACTACATGGCAATGAGGAAGAATGACATATGGCCATTTGTAGGAAAGTGGATGGACCTCGAGGGTGTCATGCTAAGCGAAATAAGTCAGGCAGAGAAGGACAGATACCATATGTTTGCAGTCATAGGTCTAACAGGAGAAAAGGAGAAATCTAATGGAGGACCAGGGGAGGGGAAGAGGGAAAGAGAGTTGGGGAGAGAGAGGAACACAAAACTTGAGGCTATTGAATACTGAAAACGAACTGAGGGTTGAAGGGGAAGGGGGAGGAGGGGAAAGAGATGGTGGTGATGGAGGAGGGCACTTGTGGGGAAGAACACTGGGTGTTGTATGGAAACCAATTTGACAATAAACTATTAAAAAAAATAAGAAAAGAAAGTAGCCACAGAAGTGTAACACATTACACACAGGGAGCCAGGACAGGAATGTTAGCCAACTTCTCCTCGGAAATAGAAGAGGCAAGAAGATAATGAAATGAGATCTTTAAAGCGGTGAGAAAAAAAAAAATCAACCTAAAATTTTATGTTTTACAAAATAATTCCTTCCAAAAGGAGTAAAATTAATTTTCTGATAAAAAAGAGAAAGCATTAACTTATAGATTTGCATTGCAAGAAATAGTATAGAAAATATTCATAAGTATTATTAGATGGAACTGCAATTTTGAAAATAATGAGCAAATGTGGAAGACCCACTCTGATTTCTATAACTACTATACAGCCACAGTTATGATGACAGTGTTGTTTGAGCCTAACATAGGAAATACATTATCAGTTGAGTCACATCTATATAGTCAATTACTTTTCAATAGATATAACAAAGCCATTCAATGAAGGAAAAGCAGTATTTTCAGTGAATGTTACTGCATTAAGTGGATATCCACATGTGAAGAAATCCAAACCCGTTGATTTCTACCTCACCTCCCACATACAAATTAATTCAAAATGGAATATAAAACTAAGCAAAGAGCTAAAGCAGTCAAACTCAAGAATGAAACTTAAAGATAAAAATATTCATGATATTGGGATACTCAGATTGCTTAACACACAAGCAGCACTACCCATAAAGGAATATATTTATAAATTGAATTTTCATCATAATAAAAAACTTCTGTTCTTCAAAATCATCATTAATATAAAGGAAAACCCAACCAAGGCCATTTGTAATACACTTATCTGACAAAAGACTTGACAATCCAATAAGTAATAGACAAAAGACTTGAGATACTCTACAGAAAAAAAAAAAGGTTCGAAGAATGGTCAGAAACTAAATAAAAAATTTTTGACTTCACTATTCATCAAAGAGATCAAATTGAGACATAGTATATACTCATTTGTATGACTTAAGTGACAGACAACATCAATTACTGGTGAGGCTGTGGAACTGCCGGAAAATTCATACAGTGTCAGTGAGGCTGGAAAATAGGACATTTACTTTAGAAAATGTTTTGCCACTGTATTGTAGATTTCAGATGTTCCTACTCTGCCTCCTGGTAACTCCATCCCAAAGAAATGAAAATATAAAGCTGTGTAAACAAGTGTTCCTTGCAGTTTCATCCAAAATGCCAAATCTGAAAATGACCCAAATGACCAACAACAGATTAATGTCTATTCAAAAGCAAGGGTGGTGTAGGCACAAGATGAACAGTAGTCATAGATAAAAAGGATAGACCGTTTCTACATGCACGAACACGTGTCACCCAGACAGACATCACATAGAGAAAGAAGGCAGACACAAAAGAATGCGTACTGTACCACCCCATTTATATGACGTTTGATAACATGCACAGAAATCAGATCCACGTTTGTCTGGAGGAGGGTGGGAGCAGAACGGACGACAGAGGAAAACAAAGGAAACTTTTGTGGTCTTGGATATGTTTCACATCTTGATTGGGGTGGTGTTTATACAGGATATACATTTTTAAAGTATAATTTATTGTCAAATTGGTTTCCATACAACACGCAGGGCTCATTCCAACAAGTGACCTCCTCACTGCCCATCATACAGGCTATCCCTTTTTAAAGACTCATCAAAATGCATACATAAAATCTGTACCTTTTATCATCTGTAAGTTATAGCTCAATAAAGTTAACTTATTTTAAATATTTCTACATGCAGTTGATGTTAAAGGGGGCATTCTTTCTTATCTTTTACTATATTTATATATTGCGATGTTTCAGCCCTCTGGACATGGCCAAACTGCAGAATACTGTCAGTCCCTGATGACTAGATATTTCAGTTGTGAAAGGCAGAAATGGCACCTCTTTCAAGAATGATGCCTGCCGCTCTGGATTTACCAACAGAAAGAAGTTTGTGTAAGTGTGTATAATGCTATGAAGAAGAAACAGAGCATTTCTCAAACTTTAATATTTCTTCCTAGTTTCAATTGTCCTTTCCCATTTAAGTTTGCAATGCAACTTTTTCTGTTTCAAAAGCAAGGGAACCACCTCTAAGAACAAGCAACACAGGCCAAATGTTCCAGCAAGATCTTGCTACAAGGAATCAGGTCTTTCTATTTCAGCTATTGTACCTGGACTTGGGAATCCTACTGTTGGAATTTAGGTCTAAAACTAAAAAACTAAAATGACAGTATCTTTAATTGTTTTTCTGAAAGTAGATACAATGTTTTTATGTACTTTATTCAATGTTTTCCCTTATGTTCATTAAGAAATATTAAATTAGTCTTTCCAATGCTGTATATAATTACTTACATTGAAATCATGGGAATTAAAAAGAGTTCCTCCTAATTCAATAATGTGATGTTCCACTCCCCGACAAGAGTCATCTAAATTTGGAATATATAACTAAAACCTGACCCATATACATCTTTATGAAAGATATTTTCATAGCTGTGGACCTTCATATCTCTGAAGTTGAAAATCCAATTTTAAGGACTGTAACTAAATGGTCAAGTTAATAAGTGAGACTGGCATTTTAAGAATATTTACAGAGTCATTTCATAAAAGAAAGAATTATTTTGAAAACCAAATATCTCCATTTCTTATATTTATGCTTTTTATATATTTGGGTTTGTATAAAGCTAAGTGGTAATATGGACAGTTCTCGCTCAGATTTTGAAAAACTGGAAAACAGAGGTCAGATAATTGAATCAAACACTGTCTCAAGTTCTTACCCTTAAATGGATAGTTATACTTCCTGATGGTATTAACATCATCTGCATTAGTGACTAATGATTGGCAAAATAATTTGGACACTTAAGAATTAGATCAGCCTATTAAAAAACAAGGATACACTCCTTTAGAGTGAATCCAAAGCTGTCAACTGTCTGGACTGGCAAGGTCTTTCTCGCTTTGCCTGATCACTACTGCCCCTCAGCCCTGCAGCCTTACCACTGCGGCTCAGCTGTCTTCCAGGCCGCCATGACCGTCAGCACCACGGCTTCCACACTGTCAGACCTCACAAGCCATCAGCGGAGTGAGATGCATGGCAGTAATCATCACTTGTCGCTGTTCCTTGGGGCAGCTGGAAACAAACTGTTATTTATTTAGGAACACTGAAGCTAAATTTAATGCTCAATCACAACAATTTTATTAGCCTAAGCAATATTGTTATGCTTGTTTGCTTCTGCTATATGGTTTTTAAATTTGTAATTTCCACTTTAATGGGTTTATTGGCTGTGTGTATTTTATTGTCAGGGCCCTCAAATCTACTTTAAAGGCTTATGGTGAACAAATTATAAGCATGTAGATGATGTTAATTTATTTAGAAAAAGGGCCCAATGTACCTGAATTCTTCTCCTTTAATTGGATATATCTTCAGATAACTAGACTTAACCTTAAATTTCATTCTAGAAAAACAACAACTGGGTTTTCATATATTACTCCTGATTCCTATTACTCACACTACTGGTGCTAGTAGGGCTCCAGTAAATCTCACTTCCTGGACGGCGACGGCGTGAGGGATGAAGACCAGACATATGTCCCGCTGCGAGACAGGCACGCTCGCCTCACGCCCTCACGAAACACCACCTTCATCTACGAGCAAGAGCGCCAAGGGCAGCAGGGGGCTCACTTTACTGTACACTCACACGTTCCAGACACACCTATAAAATACATACACTTCCACTTCATGTCTACAATATATTGTTTTTATAAATTCTGAAAAGGAATCTTTTAAGAGGTTTGCCAAGATTGTACCACCAGTAAATGGCAAAACCAGACTTCAGCTGAGAACAGATCATTGAGAGAACCATACAAGAATACAAATTGTGAGGCTATTTAGGACCACTATACCTAAGAATCTATTGTGGCAGAGTTAATTTACATTTTTAAAGTATAAAAAGGCTTTTTCACAATGAAAACAAAATAACACAAAATAATACAAGGCTGCACTACAGAACTACCTATACTTTTGCACAGTAAACATTAATTCCCCATTGAGCCAACCCTGTTCCGGGCAAGAACAGGGAGGGAGGGAACATGAAGGAAAGGAAGTATAACAGACAAGTGTAGATACTCTGTAATTAGTCTCACACATTATCATCTCCATTTTACATAAGGAGCTAATGAGATACATAGGGATTAGGAAATGTGCCCAACATTTCCAAGTCATTGACTGTGATTTGAAACTCTCCCTCTCCCCCAGGCCATGAGCCTGAACTGGCCCTGCACACCGTTCTAGGGCTTCCTCACCCACTCAGGGTAAATTACCTCAATCGCCTTTCCTTGCTAACCTCTGCTCTTTCACAAATACAATTTCTTCCACTTTCCTTCCAGTTCATTCCTAGAATAAGTATTACAAAGACATGTAATCTTTAAATTGGAAAATTAACAGCTTCACTAGAGCGACTGTAAAATACCTTTCATTTTTTTAAGGCCACTACCCAAATTCAGCACATTTCTTGGACAGTGGTTTTCAAAATTTAGTAAGCAAAATACCAACTGTCCCCTGTTCTCCTGGAACTCTAATTCAGGGGGCGGAGGATGTCAGGAATGATGCCTGGAAACTGTATTTTTTTTAACCACACATCCTAGATTATCTGCTGAAGGTGGTTTTTGGATAAACTTTTTGAAATGCTTCCTTAGGGTATCCCCATGGCAACAAGGTTGTTAATCAGCTGAACTTGCCATCAAACTCACAATTACTTCTAAAGCAATGAAGAATAACTTATTTTTAAAAACAGTCACAAATCGCTTTTAATTCCGTAGAACAATGAGTCCAAGAGAGACCTGGTTGAAGGCCTAATGCAGAGGACATTCAACTCCAAATGTTTCCATTTGTGACAAATATGTCTGCATAAGTTTCCATTTCTCTATTTCTATGGTTACTGTTACAACAAATACAATTACTTTTCCCCATAAGATATATTTTTCCCATAAGAGTCCCACAAGAAATAAAAATGCCACATTTCCAACAGAATCTCTGGAGCTTTAATTCTTGTTAAGGAATCTAAATATTTCGTCAGAGGCATAATAATAGCCACATTCAGGGTTCCATGGCCACATGTCTGTGCGTAATATCTTAGGAAGGAAAACCTCCTTTGGTAATAGTGTGAGGACGAACAATCTCAAAATCAGTTTATGATTATAACTAACATAAATTCCTTTATAAGCTGTGTCATAAGATCTAAAAAGTGTTAAGCACTGAAGTCACACACACTACGCATCCATTGTCCATATAAAGGCCACTTCCTTTCTGGTTCTTCACCAGGCTGCTCCCTTCCTCTTCTGCTCGGGACACTGGCCCTCACAGCGGATGCGGTTTCAACACGCACTCTCCATTTGTCCTGACATTCCAAATTCCCACTTGGGATCTGGGATCAAATCATCACGGTTTTTCTACTGTCACAAGTATTCATACTCACTCTTCACAAGCCACCAACTCAAAAAGGGCTTTAGCTGCTTATGTTAAAAGAAAACAGGACTTCTAAATATGAATAGTAAGACATAAGGCATACGAAATCAAAGAAAAGCTGGTTATAACTTGAGGGACCACATAATTTATTGTCCAAACGGTATACTTTTGAGAGTAAAAAGGAGTACTATTGATTACAGTTACAACAGGCATAATCTAGGACTATCCCAGGTATGCAAAAATATATAATTATCCTTGGTAGTCAAAGGATGATTGCTAAAAGTAAATAATTCCAAGATAACCCCAATGGCAAAGAAGATATATATTACACAACTATAATATGAAAAAACTACACACGGTAGTCCAAAGTGGCAAAATTTTCACTGATAGGAATTTACTGTACAGACATTCATAAAGGGAACACTTAATAACATAATAGACAACATGATATAAGGCATAAATAATGATTTATGTACCTACCTAATATCTACATGGGTAGTATTAGCAAAATGGAAATGTATATATAAACACACACTTGGAGCTATGCTTATGAACTGAATGTATCATGAGCACTATTTATAAATTTTTGAAGCCTTAGATGGGCTACATACTTTTTCTGTCCATTTTTATACTTTGTTTATTAGCACATCAATTTTACTGGTAGCAAGTCCTAAATTACTCTTACAAATGACAGAGTTTTTTTTATCACAAATGGGTTAGATTTTGTCAAATGCTTTTTCTGCATCTATTGACACAATTATGTGATTTTTTTAGGCTGTTGATCTGATGGATTACATTAATTAAATTTTGAATGTTGACCAGCCTTGCCTATCTTAGATAAACCTGGTTAAGTGGCCATGGTGAAGTATAACTTATTTATACATTGCTGAATTCAAAGTGCTAACATTTTGTTGAGAATATTTGCATCTATATCCATGGCAGATATTGGTCTATGGTTTCCTTTCCTAGTAATGTTTTTGTGTGACTTTGAATTTAAGCAATTGCTGGCCTCACAGAATAAGTTAGGAAGTAGTTCCTCTCTTCCATCCAGTGAAAAAGATGATAGAGAATTGGTATAATTTCTTCCCTAAATGTTTGATGGAATTCACCAGTTTTAAACTATGTGGGCCTGGTGCTTTTTCTTTTTGGAGATTATTACTTATTGATTCAATTTTCTTAATAGATAGAGGCCTATTCATATTGTATATTTCTTTTTCGGGTGGGGTAGTTCTGGCAGACTGTTTCAAAGAATCGCTCCACTTCATCTAGCTTCTCAAATTTATGGACATAGTTGTTTATAGTATTCTGTTATTACCCCTTTAACACCCATGGGATCCATAATGATATCCCCTCTTTTGTTTTTGATATTATAATTTCTGTCCTCTTTATTTATTTGTTTAAGCCTATTTAGAGGATTATACATTTTACTGACTTCAAAGAACCATGTTCTGGTTTCCTGGATCTCTGCTAAATTCCTGTTTTTAATTTCATGGATTTTTGCTCTAATTCTTATTTATTTTCTTCTGTCTACTTTGGATTTAATTTACTCTTTCTCTAGTTTCCTAAGGGGGATATTTAGATTACTGATTGATTTAGATCTTTATTTTTGATATATGCATTCAATGCTATCAATTTACTTCTAAGCACTAGTTTTGTTCCATCCCACAAATTCTGATAAGTATGTTTTCATTTATACTTAGTTCCAAATATTTTTAAAATTTCTCTTGAGATTTCTTTTTTGAGCCATACATTCCTTAGAAGTGTATTATTTAATCTCCATGCATTTTTGGGTTTTCCAGTTATTTTTCTGTTTTTGACTCTTAGTTTAATTCCATGGTGGTCTGAGAGTAGACACTGTATGTTTTACACATTTTTAAAAAACCCGTTAAGGTATGTTTTATGAGTCAGAATGTAGCAGTCTTGCTGAATGTTCCACGTGAGCTTGAGAAAAATGTGTATTCTGCTGCTGTTGAATGTAAGTCTATATGGTTGGTTGATGGTTTGTGGAATTCAACTAGACCCTTACTGCTCTTCTGCCCGCTGGGTCTGCCCATTTCTGAGAGGGGTGCTGAGTTCTCCAACTGTGACAGCGATTCATCTACTTCTCCTGCAGTTCTAGCACTTGTTGCCTCATGGAGTGTGAGGATCTATTCTTAGGTGCACACACATTAAGAGTAATTATGTTTTCTTGGAGAATTGACCATTTTATCATTATCTAATGCCCTTCTTTATCCCTGATAATTTCTCTAACTTTGAAGTCCGCTCTGCTTATAACTAAAATACAGCTACTCCTATGTTTATTTTTAACTAATATATTTTTCTCCATTCATGTTACTTTTAGTTTATAAGCATTTTTATATTTGAAGTGGGTTTCTTGGAGAGAACATATATTTGGGACATTTATTTTTATACATTCTGACAGTCTCTGTCCTAACTGGTGATTTTAGACCACCGACATTCAAAATAATTATTGATATGGTTGGATTAATATCTACCATATTCACTACTGCTTTATATTGCCACCCTTTTTCTTTGTTTTTATTTTTTGTCTTTGACTCTGCTTCTGCTTTCATGTTTTTAAAGAATTTTTAAATGTTTATTTTTGAGAGATAGAGAGAGCACACACAGGGGAGGGGCACAGAGAGAAAAGAGAGGATCCAAAGCAGTCTCTGCGCCACAGCAGAGCCCAATGCAGGGCTCGAATTCATGAACCCTGAGATCAGGACCAGGGCTGAAGTCAGACGCTTAACTGACTGAGCCACCCAGGTGCCCCTCTGCTCTTGTGGCTTTAAATGAATATTTTCTATAATTCCATTTTCTTCTTTCTTAGCACAAATTATATCTTTTGTCTTAAACTTATTTTGATGGTTGATCTACAGTTTACAATATACATTTACAACTAACTGAAGTCCACTTTCAAATAATACCATACTATTTCACTGGTAATGTGAATACCTTACAATAACAAAATAATACTAATTCCTTTCTCCTGGCTCTGATATCACCGTTGTCATTCAGTGAACATATATAAGCATACATAAACATATACACAGACATGTAAACATTTATATAACATATATACATAACTATAATGGAAAATATTGTTCCTCTTATTATTTTGAACAAACTGTAATCGTTAGATTAGAATAAAAATAAAAGTTTTTACTTTATCATCATTTATTCCTTCAATGCTCACTCTTTCTTTATGTAAAGTCAAGTTTCTTCCTCTCTCTAAAGAATTTTTTTCTAACATTCTTGCAAGGTAGGTAAAACTACAGCAAATTCCTTCACTTATTGTTTGTCTGAAAAGCTTTTATTTTCCTTTTCCTTTCTTAGCATAATTTTGCAGGACAAAGAATTCTCAGTTGGTGGATTTTTTTTTTTCCTCTCAACACTTTAAATATTACTCCATTCTCTTCTTGCTTGGATGGTTCCTGAGGATAAGTCAGACATAATTCTTATCTTGGTTCCCCCTTCCTTGGATTCTTTCAGAAATTTATCTTTGATGTTTTATCATTTTCAATGTGATGTGCCTATGTGCAGTTTTTTGGCATTTATCCTGCTTGGTGTTCTTGGTGTTTCCTGAATCAGTGGTTTGATGTTTGACATTAATTTGGGAAAATTCTCAATCCTTATTGTTTCAAATATTTCTACTGTTCCTTTCTCTCTTTTTCCTCCTTCTGGTATTCTCATTACTTATATGTTACTCCTTCTGTAGTTTTCCCACAGTCTTCAGATATTTTGTTGTTGTGGTTGTTGTTATTGTTGTTTAATGTTTACTTACTTATTTTGATAGGGAAAGACAGAGAGTGTGAGCAGAGGAGGGGCAAAGAGAGAAGGAAGGAGACTCCCAAGCAGACCCTGTGCTGTCAGCATGGAGCCCCTCAGAGGGCTTGATCCCATGAACCATAAGACCATGACCCAAGATGAAATCAATAGTCAGATATTTAATCAACTGAGCCACCCAGGTGCCCCTCTGTTGTTGTTGTTTTTGGTTTTCTTTTTTCTTTTCTTTTTCTTTTTTTTTTTTTTTGGCCTTTGTTCTCTTCACTTTTCAGTTTTAGAAATTTCTATTAAGACATCCTCTAGGGGTGATGGGGTGGCTCAGTCAGTTAAGGGTCTGGATCTTGATTTTGGCTCAGGTCATGATCTCACAGTTTGTGGGTTCAAGCTCCACATCTGGCTCTGCACTGGCAGTGTGAAGCCTGCTTGGGATTCTCTCTCTCCCTCTCTCCGCCCTTCCTCTGCTCATGCTATCTCTCTCTCAAATAAATAAAACTTAAAAAAGAAAAAGATACCCTCTAGTTCAGAGATACATTCCTCAGCAATGACCAGTCGAAGAAGCCCATCAAAAGCATTCTACATTTTTGCTATGGTGTCTTTCGTCTCTAGCATTTCTTTTTGATTCTTTATGCTTCTATTGCCCTGCTGTTCTTGCATGCTATCTACTTTATCCATTAGAACTCTTAGTATATTAATAATAGTGGTTTTCAACTTCCAGTTTGATAAGCCCTGCCATGTCTGGCTCTGATGCTTGCTCTGTCTTCATTTTTTTTTTTTTTGCCTTTTGGTATACCTTATAGTTTTTTCTTGATAGTCAGAAGACATGATATATCAAGTTAAAGGAAGAACTATAAATAGGCCATTACCAATGCAGTGGTAAGGTGCTGGGGAAGGGTGTGCGTCCTAGAGAGCTGTGGTTAGGTCTCAGTGTTTGAGTGAGCCCCTGGCCTGTGAACTTCACAAGTGTTTCTCAGATTTGTTCTCCTCCCTCAGTGGGATGGGGAGAGCAGGGTAGAGCTAGGTATTTCCCTTCCTTCAAGTCAGTGAGGTTCTTACAGTACCCTAGCAGGTTAGGCTCAGTTAACAGGTTCCCTCACCTGAGAACAGGCCTTGCTAACTGAGTGCTCTGGAATATTTCAAAATGGTTTCTTTTTCCCTCCTGCTGCTGGATGTATGAGAGGATTCTTGTCCAATTTTCACTGTAATTGAGCTCTTATTAGAACCTGGTCAACCTCCTGGAGGTAATTTTCACAATTTAACCCTGAGATGCCCACACCGGTTTTCCTCCTGTTCGGCAGGTCACGGCTAACCCCCTGCGCTCCCCCATCACCTCTCCAATCTCAGACAGCAGTTCCCCTGTGTCCTCCCCTCACTTTGGATTCAGGAAGAGTTGTTGACTGTCTAGTCTGCCTGTTCAGCTTTTTACTTGTTGGTGGGACAGCGTGGCAACTTCCCAGCTCCTTCCCTACAGAAAGAAAAACTAGAGGCACTCTCTCATGTTTTTCGGTCACCAGTACAGGATAATATCTTGGGCGTATTTGTTGAGGCATTTTAACAAATTAATAAGCTAGGAAATGTGCAGACTCAAATATGCTCCTTCAAGTTATGTTAACACTACTGAACAAATACATCTAAGGGATCTATGTAAGTTTACCCCAAAGCTACTGATTTATCCATTTAGTTTACAGATCTATCTTCTGAACTATCAACATTTTTTCTTTTCAAGTAATGACACTGAAACATGTGAAAGTGATTGACATGTTTCTAAGCTGTTTATTCTTTAGAAACAAAAATGGACAAACGTTCCTCTCAGTTATAATGACTGATGTGTTGCGAGTAAACAGAAATTTTGTTCTAAGTAAAATTATGGCCTGTCTACGTGGTGAGGACAAATGGAGTGATGAGTGTGCCCAGCGGGGAGGTGGGGGAGGAGAGCGAGCTCCACTCACAGAGTGAGGACTCCACACGGAAGTCAAGAAGTGGCAAAACAAGCCTATGTTTAGAGTCACAGGAGAAAAACCCTAACAACAAGCTAAAATTTTAAAAAAGCAGTGGTCTTCACAGTGGGGAAAATGAAGGAGAGGGTGGTCTGGGGACAACTATTTTATAATAACGCTTGTTAGAACTGCTTCTTGTACTTTGTGAAAGTGTAACTTGGATAAAAATAAAAACAGTTTTTAACACCGGCAACCTAATTAACGGCTGTGCCATTGCTGAACAAGGAATACAGGAAAAAGGGTTTTGATTTTTGTTTTGTTTGATTTATTTTTGCTGAAGTGGGAATGTAATGAATTCCATTTCGATTATATTAAATTTGAGTGCCTAGCATATTCAGGTGCAAACACCTTGCAGACAAATGAGATTAGTTCCTAGGTCATGGCTGAGAAAGACGAGGCACGGTCTCAGGAGTCACAAACACAGAAGTGGCAGGTGAAGGTCTGGACACGTGTGTGCTGATGGAAAAAACAAAGTGAGAAATGGATAGAGAAAGAAGTAGTGCCGAATGGAATACTCTCTCTTCTTCCCTCCAGATCCACAATGCGCAGAGGACACGGACCTTTACGGGTGACATCAATGTCCTTTACCCTCAGGTTCCTGGGTAGGTTTTGGTGAATGGGAAGTTTCAGCAGAGTTTAGGAAGATAGGCAGGCAGAAGGTGTGAGAGCTTATTCCCAGGCCGCCTTCCCTGCTGGAGGGCAGCTAGGCAGTGGCAGCCCCTTCCCCCCTTCCCGAAGGCCACAGCCTGCTCTGGGGCCTCTCCTGCAGCCCCAGCTGTGTCCCGCCCCATACCTCACTGCTTTCCCTCAATCCTGCCCAAGACATCATAAATAGCCCTCTACTAGAGCATACGAAAGACAAATAAATAAAGTGTATGATGTGCCTCTGTCTCCAGAGGACCCTGATTGATACGTGTCTACAAACTGGGGAATTCTATTTAAAATATGGCAGAGTTACTCATCATCAGGGAAATTCAAATCAAAACCACACTGAGAAACCACCTCACACCGGTCAGAGTCGCTAAAATGAGCAAATCAAGAGACTATAGATGTTGGCGAGGGTGTGGAGAGACAGGCACTCTCCTACACTGTTGGTGGGAATGTAAACTGGTGCTGCCACTCTGGAAAACAGTGTGAAGGTTCCTCAAAAAACTATCCATAGAACTCCCCTATG
>NC_043713.1:54301483-54331000 GCF_006229205.1 Suricata suricatta
TAACAGGAGAGACCTGGCAGGGGACCATGGGGAGAGGAAGGGGGAAAGAGAGCGGGGGAGAGTGAGGGACACAGATCAAGGGAGACTACTGAATACTGGAGACGAACCATGGACTGAAGGGGGGGCAGGGGGAGGTCATGGTCATGGTGGGGGGCACTTATGGGGAGAAGCACTGGGGTTATATGGAAACCAATTTGACAATAAACTATTTTTAAAAAAAGGATGGTAGAGTTAAAAAAAAATGGTTGGCAGAGCAGTGAGAAGCAATAAAGAAGCCTCAGGACAAGAAGGTGGAGAATCGAGCCAGAATGGTGAGGAATAAGCCAAGGAAAGGCCATGTCAGAAAGGCAGGTACGGTCAACTGTGCCATGGCCACAGAAAAGCACAAGGAGAATTTGAACCGCCCATGGTTAGCAACAGTGTGCAGCACGGTGACCGAGTCCTGGCTGGCTCCATCTGAAGAGTGAACGGGTGAGAAGAAGGGAAAGGAATGGAACACACACTTGGAATGGCTCCGGTAGCAATGGAAGGACCGTGGCAGAACGTCCTCAGGACGTGGTTGGGACCGCAGAGATTTGATTGTAGGCTAATAGGAAGACTCTGCAGAGAATGATGGCGGGAATGAAGAGATTAGGGTGGAAATGGAAAAAAGAGAAACGGTCTCAGAAAAGAGATTCTGAGGGACGTGAGACAGGTATGGAGAAGGTAGAGGGATGAGAAATTGAAGGTTAAACATGAGGTGGCCATTAGCTGCTCAGGCAAACTCAAGGCAAGGTCATAAACTGAGGTGAGGGTGGTAAAAGACTGGAAAGGGAAGTTGGAATGGCAAATGACAATTGACAAAGGAGCTATTCTTTTAGTGGATGCTAGCTCCCCATGGTGGATAAAGGTGTGAAGAAGGGCAGGGTACACACAGGCAGGAGGAAGGCCACAGTCCTCACAGAGGCATCCCTACGTGACGCACTTGCAGTCTGCTCCAGATGGGGGAGCCGGGGAGGTGCCTGGCAGACCTGGAAGGTGGGTGACGGGGTTGTTGGGGCATTTGGAGTCTGGGTAAGGCAGCAGAGCAAGAAGCAATGGGGAGAGAGTTCAACAGAGAGAAAACTCCACTTGGAAACTGATTCTGGAGTTTAAAATCTTAAAAGAAGAAGTTGTCGTGTGTGGTGTCATAGCCCAAACATGTGGGGATGGGGGCCGGAGGAAGAAAAGAGATGACACCAGAGATTGTGGCACCAATAATCTTCGTTTCCTCTGCTCCAACCTGGGTTACAATGATGTGGGTGAAAACAGCATAACTGCCTATTCACACTCAGAGTAAATGCTTGTAACATCGATGTGCTTATTTTTAACAAATATACTTGAGGTCTCATTTTTAATGGTTTGTTTAGTCTCTTTTTACAGAAAAAAAATGTCTTGTTATTTTACTCTAACATTACTCAATTCAAAGGATTTAATCTAAAAAGTCAAATCAAAATAGATGAAGATCTTGGCTCTATTTCAACAATTATACCTGTTTTCAGTAGGTTTTATTTACATAGGACATATTCATGTCCTATGCAGTACACCAGGTCATTAAAATAAATGTATATTGCTTCTAAAAAACAAGGAGATGGAGCTCAAAACTGTTATGAAATTCCCTATAAATTGCTCATATTTACATGTGCTGTACTCTCTGAAACAGGTAATTCATCCTGTTGACTGTAGGAGCCTTCTCTTTTCACGTATAACTGAGTAATTATCTCAACCAGAACAATGCATTTTGAAAATGGATTAAATTTCTGGAGAAAAAATAATGTTCAAGCCAGTGATTAACTTTCAAGCAACAGAGGAGAATGGATGTTTGTAATTAGCATGTTTGCTCATGTGTTCCCATATTTTTGTTCATAATTCAATATCAGAAGTCTACATTATTTCTGTTGAAAATATATTTCCTGCCCAGAAGGCTCCTGCTAAAGGAAAAACAAAAACAAAAACAAAACTATTCACTTCCCAGCTTCTGCCCTCTAAAACTTTGCATGATAGCTAAATGGAGTGTAAATTACAAGTATCATACAAGGATATAATCGTCTAGGGCCAGTTTTCTACTTTACTTTAAATAAAATTTAAAAAATCATTATTGTTCAGCCAGAAACGATTTCCAATATTGTGTAACATATGCTCCTGAATATTTATGCTTATCCATTTCCTCTCTGTCTTCCTCCCACTTTTCTACCTTGAAAGCCTATAGCCTGGAATCCAAAATCAGGTACTACCGGCCCTTTTGCAGATCAGACACCAGTCCTGCTAACTAACCTCCACACAGATCATACACAAAGGTAATAATAATTAACTCACTATACTTTAAATCACATGTATAACCATATACAATGCATTTTAACTAATTACATATATATTTATATGTGCCACATATTTAACTAATATATAATATGATTAACATTGAATATTTATTATTTAATAATTTAAGACTGCAATAGATTTATTAGGAAATTCTACTGGTTGGGATACTGAACATCAGGTATCAGTAAAAATAAGAAGTACTACAACTAGAAAATACCTAGCAACTAACTATAAAACTTTTAAAGTTTTTAATGTTTATTTATTTTTGAGAGAGACAGAGCATGAGCAAGGGGAGGGTCAAAGATAGAGGGGCGGAGACCCAGAATTTGAAGCAGACTCCAGGCTCTGAGCTGTCAGCACAGAGCCCAATGCAGGGCTGGAACCCCAAAACTCCAAGATCATGACCCGAGTCAAAGTTAAGTGGCTCAACCAACTGAGCTACCCAGGTGCCCCTAACCCCAAAACTTTTTAAAACCAAAGTTTTTTTTAATTACTTGTGGATGCAAAAGAAGTCTAAGTGCTCAAAATACCAGGTAGGGTGGGCCCCTTCCTACATGAGCAGAGATCTTCAGCTGCTTCGCGGAGAAGCAGAGATCACAGGGGTCAGAGGTGGCAGGACCGTGCTAGAGGAAGCAGCAGACTGTGGAGTGGTGAGAAGCCCTCTCCGTGGCCAGCTAGATGCATCGGGGTCTGGAGGAAGCCCAGACCCGGAGCTGGGTCTCTCCCGCCTGAATATTGCTGAGTGCCCAGGGCACAGGAGGCTGTGAGAAGGGGCTGGTGAGCAGAGAGATCTCCCAGTCCTACATCACTAGAGGAAGGGTCTGTAGTGCACACAAGAAAGTCCTTGTTCTCAATACACTTGAAACCAGAGATGAACTAAAAATCAAATCACCAGCCTATTCTAGACCCAGCTCAATTCCTAACCAGACCAAAGTGACCAGTCCCTGAATTTGTAATTTGTTTCCTAGGGCTGCTGTAACAAATGACCCCACACATTGTAGCTCAAAAATAAAAATTTCCTACAGTTATTCTCTCACAGAGTCTAGAAGTCTGGAATCAACGCACTGGCAAGGCTGCACTTCCTCTGAAAGTTCTAAGAGCAAATCGTCCCTAGCCTCTTCCAGCGACCAGTGTCCGCAAGTATTCCTTGGCTTTGGGGCTGCATCACCCAAATCTTCTCTGTCTCTTATAAGGATACTTTTCATTAGATTCACCTGGATAATCGAGGATGACCTCATCTTAACATCTTTCACTTAATAATATCTGCAAGTCACCTTTTCCCAAATAAGATGACCAGCACACATTCTGGAGACAGAGGTGGGTGTATCTTTTTAGGGCCACTATTCAACCTACAAGCGTCCTTCTCTCATAACCTGCCTAATAGCAAAAAAGGCATGGCCTGTCTGGGGGAAATAACATCTACTTTAGTATCTATGGTTCTTTAATACACAACATCTAGCATATATGGAAAATTAGGAAACATGTAAAGAAATAGGATAAGGTGACTTGTAATCAAAAGAAAATACAGAAATAGAGGTAAACCAACTGATGATCCAGATGTTCAAATCAGCTGTCAAGGATATTAAAACAGTGGTTTTTAAATATGCTAAAGGAAATAGAAAAAAAATGTAAGCCAAGAGGACAGAAAGATAAACTCACCAGAAAAACAAAAAGTACTATCTAAAAAGGAACTAAATGGATATTCTGAAATTTACAATTCTATATCTGAAATTAAGATGTCATTGATGGAGCTCAACAGCAGACTGGACACAGCAGAAGAAAGGCCAAGAGACACAAAAGACAGATCAATAGAAAATGCTTGAATTCAAGCACAAAAAGATAAAAGGATGGATAAAAATAGAACAGATCATGAGTAATGCAAGATACTCTCAAACTGTGTAGCACATGGATAACTTTTATACCAGAAGAGCAGGAGACAGAAAATAGGCACGATTAATGTTCGAAGAGGGAACAACTGAGTATTTGCTAAAAGGTATGATGAACTTAAACCCATGTACACAAGAAACTGGAGTCAATGCCAAACATGAGAAGTACCAAAAAATCCCTGACCTAGGCACATCAATTCAAACTGCTAAAAATGAAAGATCTAGAGGTTATCACAGTAAATGAAAAGCAAGAGTCAACTGTATCTGTTTTTGTATCTGTTTGATATCTGATTAAATAGATAGGTTGAAAAAATGCTAGAGAAGTCGGACACAAGAATATGATCCCATTTGTGAGGAACAGTGTATGATTCTATTTCTAAGAAATGTAAGAAAAGGAAACATTAATCTATGGTAAAATACAAGTCAGAAAAATGCCTGCCTCTGGAAGGTCCAGAAGGAGACTGCGGTATTGACTGAGGAGGGCTCAAGAGACAATATCTGAGTGATGGAAATGTTCTTATTTGGACCTGGATGGTAGTTATAGGGATAGATAACATGTAATAATTTACTGAAATGAACACTTAAGATATATACATTTAACTCTATAAAAAACAAAATAGGAATGGGCCCACAAATATTTCTTCCATTTTGACATGTGTCCTAGATGGAAAATAAGACAGATTCAGAATTGATAGAGCTCTAACCAGTCATTCATCTATTCATTCAATACACCAATGCTACATGCCATGGACTAATTTAGACACTAGGAATATACCTATGACCAAAAGGGGGAAAAAACCCTCTTTGCCTTTAAAACTTGTACTGTAGTAGAGATAATCACATACAGTCACACTGAATTTTTTGCAAGTTAAAAGGTAGTAAAAGATGGAAAAATAGAGGAGAGTTAGGGGAATTAGGACTGTGACAGTTGAAAGTTGTTGCAATTTTAAATAAATTGGCAAAGAGAGGCTTAACAGAGTTGATGGAGTTAGAATTTGTGGTCTCTAAGGAAGAATATTACAGACAAAGGGAACAGCCAGTGCAAAGACCCTGAGGCAATAGCCTGATATGTCCAAGAAGACAGGAAGAAGTTCAGTTTTGCTAAAGCAGGGTTGGCAAGTGCAAAAGTAGTAAGGGTTCAAGTCAGAGAGGTGACAATGGTGCCATGTTAGGCTGGGCTTTATGGATTTTGGCTTTTAATCTTGGGAGAAAGAGAAAGGCACTGGAGGGTTGGATGCAGCAGAGTAACCTATCTGACCTGTGCTTTACGAGAATCAGTCTGGCTGCAACACTAAGATCACTGAGAGCGGCAGGGAGGTGGTGAGGTTGGAAGCTGGGAGAGCAGGCAGATGGCTACTGTAATGAGTCAGGGGGGAGATGGTGGTGGGCGCAACTAGAGTGCTGTCAGCAGGAGGGGCTGAGAGGAGGCTGATTCTATGCGCTTCAAGGCTAGAGCCAAACAGTTCATTGTCAGATTTGAGTGTTAGTTGTGATAGAAAGAAAAGAGTCAAAGATAACACCATGCTTTTGACTTGGGCAACAGGGAGGATGACATGGCCATTACCTAAGACAGGGGGTAGAAAAAGTTTAGGAAAGAAGAATGGGGATTCAAATTTGGGACATGTCAAGTCTGATAACCTTATAGTTATCAAATGGACATGTCGAGTAGGTAGTTTGATGTAGGAGTCTGGAGTCCACCAGCATATAGAAGATACTTATTTAAAGCCATGACACTTGATGAAATTACAAAGTAATTAAATATAGTTAAAGAAGAGAAGAGGTCTGACAGCAAGCCCTGGTGTACACTGACTCTAGAAGTTTGGGGACGTAAGGAGGAAATCAAAGAAAAGGAGTCAGAGAAGGAACTGCCAATAAGTAAGAAGAAAATGTAATGCCCAAAAACCAGGTGAAGAAAGTGTTAACAGAAGTACAGACAACTCTTTCAAAGAGGTTTCCTTTCAATGGAAGAAGAAAAATGAATGGGGAAGTGGAGTCAGGAAATTATATATTTTTAAAAGCTTATTTATTTATTTTGTGGGGAGAAGGGGGCAGTGAGAAAGGAAAAAGAAAGAATCCTAAGTAGGCTCTGCACTGTCAACATGGAGCTTGACACGGGGCTCAAACCCACAAACCATGAGATCATGACCTGAGCCAAAACCAAAAATCAGACACTTAACTGACCAAGCCAACCAGGCACCCCTGGAAATTATATTTTTAAGATACAGAAATATTATTTGTCCAAAATAAATTAATTCATGGTAAGAAAGATGAAAAGGAAAGAGAGGTAAGTTGTTGACCTGTGGTTGAAGAGGCAGGAGGCATAAGATTATACACAAGTGGGGGTTGCCTTCAACGGAACATGGAAGGCATCTATGAAAACAGGAAGGGGAACTGTATGGGGACAGAAGCAGGCAGGTGGGTACATATGGTGTCAGAAACCTGTGGAATTTCTGTTCCAACTGCTTCAATTTTCTAGGTGGGATAGGAAGTAATAAGCATCATCATCTGAGGACAAGGATGAGGCAAGAGCAGTGGGAAATTTAGGAGAGGAAACCGATAGGAAACAGTTGTCTAGGACGATGGGAGACTCAGTCATCATTCAGGTCGAGGTAACATGTTCATTGTGTGTTTGTGCAGGAAGGCCAGTCAGCAGAGCATATATTTCTGTAGCCATGTTTAACCTCATGAGGCAGGTACAGAGTAGGCACAGTTAGATTTTGCCAACAACTGGTTTTGATAATAAGTAGGATCAATGGAAGAACAAGGAAGCTGAAAGCATGTATTATGGTCTGATTATGCCCATCGTCCACTGAATCCATGCTGTGGAAATGCAGGAAGAAAGAAAATGAGAAGGTGAGAAACAGTTAATAAAGAATCAATGGATCAGGAGCTCTGAGGGGGCTAAAGGTTTGATGAAGTTGAGGTATTCAAGGGAATCACCAAGAAAGAATATGGTGGTGGTCAGAGAGAAAGGTGCAAGAAACTGCAACTAGAAAAGAGTTAACATTATTGACACTAAAAATAATGGGCTAAAGTATAAACTAAAGTAGGATAATAGGGGCCAGTGGTGGAGGACAAGATAATGCAAAGACAGAGGTTCAAGGAACTGAAGACAGAGTGTCGGAAGGAATATCTATGTGTATACTGGAACCCCCAAGAATGAAGACTGGGGTGTGTTGGCAACAGTGGCCACAGCTAGCAGCTAAAATAACCAAGGGATGAGGGGGCACTGGTGGGCAACTGTAACTAGTGGGCGGTGGAATGGCTGTGAGTTGGGGGTGTTACTGAGGAGCGGTACTGGGTCTTCTTTTTAGGGTCTGTGGAGGAAGGTGAGGTGGGGTGGGTAGATTGGGCCACACGCCCAATATATAGGCCACTCCTGAATATGCTTAATTAACCTTTGATTGGCACAAATTCACTGCATAGCCTCTAACTCCTGCTATTTGGCCAAACACACATCAAGAAATAACAAGGGCGAAGGAGTCCTCCGATCCTGGTGAACGCATAGTGAGGCCCGGCTGGAGCCGCTGTGCTCACTGCAGCATGCTGTGCGACTGAGGAGAGAAGTCCGTCCTATTCACTGTCCTTCAGTCAAGCTTCCCAAAATTAAGGAGAGGAAAAAAGACGTGAGCCTATTTCAATCTTTCCCACTGGAAAAAAAAATCAAAGATATTCTCCCATTTTAACTTTTAATTTTAGGCATCTGTGAGTGTTAAATTCCCAATATATCATGATCCGTTTCATGCTTTACCGCAATTCAGTAGCACACCTGCCCACACTGCCCCTGAGAATAAGTAAGCTAAGTGCTGCATAATCCAGGTAGAAAAACGCTCTCCTGAAAGAGGTCATGGTGCAGGTCACAGCAGCCCACCCACCTGTGAAAACTAGCCCAAATATGTTCTTGGAAGAAATGGCACATGTAGGCTGCTAAATGCCACTGCCATAGTCATCTCCACCATTTCTTTAAATTTTTTTCTCTGAAGTGACAAGTATGGCATCATAGTTATCAATTTAAAAGCAAGCACAGTGGGAAGTGGCCCATTTAATTATAGCCCATGCACTGCACAGCCTAAACAATGGCGTAATTCACAGTTATTCCAACAAAACCAGAATATCTAACAGTAAGGTCTCTACCTCCTCACACCAACTGCCAAGTCACAGCCACAAACCCCAAAGGATCAATAACAGAGACAGAGGCTCCTAGCACCTTCTCCTTCCTGAGATATGGACAACAAATTTGCAATACAGATATGGTGGGCACAGGTGGTCAGGAGACCTACAGAGGAAACCCCGGTCTCCATCATGCACTAAAGAGCCTCTTCAGGTCAATGAGTCACAGAACAGCCGCCAGTAGTAGACAAGACCCTCCACAGTAGAGAGTTGCCTTCACATTAGAAACACGCTGGACCTTTCCAAACATACAGACCACATGAATCCAGGCACCACCTCTCGTTAGCTGAGTGACTTTAAGTGCAACAACTATACAGCCTCAACTTCAATGTTCTCACCTGCAGCATGGAAGTAATGATGTCAGACCTGCCTACGTGCAACGATTCTGTTAAATGTAACATACATAAGTGCCTGATGCAGAGTAGACATCGGTAAGTAGGGACTACAGATTACGTATGGTGTAAAAATGGAAAAAAAAATATTTGGAAGTGACATGACAGTAGGTTGGGAACAATACAATCAAGAGACCGTGGTCTCAGGTTCTAGTGGCTTAATGACAATGTCTGTTCTAGCACTGAGAGCAAACCTGCCTGAGTTGAGCTGAGAGAGCCAAGCCCTCAGTGGTAGGTCCAAGGAAGGGAGCCAGGCTCTCATCTGGCTTCAGAAATCCCCATCCCCTGGATCCTAGAAGCCTTGGCATCCGTGCACCGGGAGATGCGGCATCTAATATCTCCGTCTCTAGTGTTTACTAACTGGCTTGCAGAATTACTGGGTAACGCTAAGAGCTGTACGTCAGGGTTTTCTGTTCGGTGTTCAGTTACAAAGGGCTGCAAGCAGCAGCAGTGTGCCTTGTGACAGGATTCCATTCGGAGCACAGACACTGGGATGAAGCAATCTCCTAGAAGCCTCAGACCATCTGAGGAATATACACATAAATGTATGCAAACAGCAAACTCAGAAGAGACTGCCCAAAATTTATGGAGTTGAAAAGTGGCAGAAACTTATTTTTGTTAGGGAAACGTTATTTTAGGAATACGATATTTTGTTGCCCAGAAGAAAACATTTTAAAAATTCCACACAATCTCTGCTTCTGCTCAGTTTAATTTCTGCAGATGCCTATTGCTTATCTGATTGGCTTTATGAGCTCTTCCATAAAGCCTGGTTTTCCTGAGCCAGGAAAACAAAATGGAATTTTAAAGAACTCTTTGCCAACCATCCCAGAGCAGACAAGGTAATAATATCCTCTGGTGGTCATTGATGGTCAGCAGCTAGAGAAGGGAGCTGGGGTGTCTCTGCTCTGCAGTGCACTTCGGGGGAGTGGCCCACTCCATCCCTCACTCCCTCAACCTGGCTCTCACATTTCTGCACCCCACAGTCACGCAGTAACTAGCTACAGCACCCACAGCAAGCACAGGTGGACTAGAGCTCACTAACGACTTTGCACGGTTTTGCTACTCCCACAAGTGCAAGAAATATCCTGATGAGCCCCTGACCTAGAGTTCCTCTTAAATAGAACCTTGGAATCTTACCTTTGAATACACTCTTAGGTTCAGAACAGATAATCACTAGAAAAGTGATATCATGTATGAAAAACGTTTGGTCCTAGGAGCCTATCTATCCAAAGGAAAATATCCAAAGGCTTTAAGTATAAAACTCTGTTCCCCTTCTCTGGGATCAAAAAATGCTTGAAGAGGAGCTGAGAGACTTCAATACAAAGGCTGAATTTTCCGAGCATCTGACGGTCTCAGTAATAAGCCCCAGGTCAAGTGTGTCCCAGCGGGGATGGCTCTGACTGCAGACCTGTATCCTGGAGGCATGGAGAGTGGCGGAGATGAGCGCTAATGCCAAGGACGGCTGAGTGGTGCCGCAGAGACTGTACCGACATCCCCCTGACCAGTGAGCTCGTTCCTTGGGGATTCGGCCTCTGCACCTCCAAACTCAGCCCCATTCCCGTGTTCAGCAGGGGAAGAGCAGGCCAATCAGACAACCTAAGTCCTGGTGGCACTGATGGGCCTGAGGGTTAGCTCCTGACCCCACTAGAATCTCCCCATGACTTTTCTGAAGGAGCCATAGAGAAGCTATTGCCATCGCACTGCTCGGATGACTTGAAGGTGGCACTGCTGGCACTGCACATCTAAACGAAGGAAGCGTCAACACCCGCACCGGGAAGGAGAGCGGGGAGACAGACAGGAAGGTCTAGGAAAGAGATCTGGAGGGAAAGACAGACAGAGCTGTCTGAGACCCTGGATTCCGAGACGCCATCTCCACACACCTCTTCCCACTGCAGTGACAGTAAATGCTACTCCCACTCCCTTTTTCCCAGCCTGTGCTGGGGGAGCCTTGGATTTCTCTCACTTGCACCAGAAGGGCCTTCACAAATATTCCTTCAGGAATCCTTTCAAAATCAGAAGTTCCACCAAAAAGGCAAGGCCAAACAGGGCCCTGAGTGACTTACAGATAAATCTAGAAACTTGGGCCTAAGACAGCTGCTGAACATTGCCCTTGGTGCAGAGAGCCCCGGTACTTCAACCATTCTGGATGGTGGTCACTAGAACCCTTTCTTGGCTCCAAGTGGCTGACACTTTTACAGGTGGCCTTTTCCTGCAGCTTCTGGTGGCAGGGGCTTGTGTTTTCCTCTGGTGCTGGTGGCCCGGATGGAATTCCAAGCAGGGTTACTGGCAGCCCCACATTTCCACAGGTGTAAATCCATTCATGATCCCCCCACCCCCACCCTCTGAAGCAGTTGACAGAAGCAACGTGAATCTCTGGTGCAGAGGAGCACATATCAGGAGCAGCACCTGTGGAGAGCAGGGCCATGGAGCACAGGGTCAGGGCCTGGCCATTGGCGCCCTCCCCCCTTCTCTGCCCACCTGCTTCCTGTGCCTCTCCATTCAGCCGGTTTCTTTGATCCCCCCCTCCCAACACACACACTGTGGCCTCTCAAGCTAACCTAAAAGGTGCTTTCATCTTTCTTCAGTCTCTCTTTGCGGGCATTATATTGCCAATGAAAAGGTCACATTACTCAGAGAAGGCACATGCTCACAGTGGAAATGTGAGGGATGCAACGTGAGCATTCCCCACTCCTTGCATGAAGGCAGGGCTGCAAGCGCTCACGCTCAACATTAATAAGCAGTTACTTCAGCTCCATTTGTGTTTCATTTCGCCACCTGCTAATCTGATTTATTCCCAGTTTATAATAAAATTTCTGGTATTTATCAGGGGAAGATAGAACACTACCTCAAAACCTAGGAATCCCGCACTACTCTCAATATACTTCACTTACTCTAATCTTTACTGAGTTTTCAAGTCTAAAAGAGTCCCTTCCCTTAGTTCTGCTTCTCATGTCGCATTGTGAACATCGGTTGTATAATAAATGTTTTTAAAGAAATGAATACCATTGCCCTAAAAACGTTAGTTTTCTATTGTGTTTTTCTTGTGTGCTCCTTGGTCTGTTTGAAGCCACCTGCTTTGAACTGCAGCAAATTCAGTGCCACTTTCCCCCGAAAAGAGCCTAAGTTCTAAAATCTACAAATCAGTATAAGTTGAAAAGAAACAACCATATGTTGTAAGGAGTATTACATGAAGGTCTCTGGCCCTTTTGGAAGTTGATAGAGTACCCCCTGTCCGACAAGGAATTTAAATTACGACAATGATAGACAGGGCACATGTAGTCCTGGGGCACAGTTATTAAGCTGCTGAACTGTAGACATGTTCTCTTAGTCTAGGAAGGAAGCGTATATTTATTATGATGCTCACAATCCTGAAAACACATTTCAGGGCAGAGCAGAAAGGCCAATTTAAATATTTAGACAATTTTTCAGTCTTGAGAATTAACCACTGAGTAATTATTGATATTGCCTACTGTTTAATCAGTCTCTTCCCTCTCATCTAAATTATACTTTTGGTTTCTAAAAGGGGTAAAAAATCCATTCAACCTTGTAAGCTTGTGACAGTCACTAGTAATGTTAAAGAGACAGAAGAAACCTGACCTTCAGATACCAGCTGACTCAAAAGATGCAGGGATAGAGCATGCACGATCCCAAATCCAATACAGGATCAGATTCCTGGGGGCAGCTAACTGACCCCTCATGCCCTACAAGGGACTTCTGCAGGTGGATGTGCACCGGCCACCACTTCCACAGGCACCGAATGTCCTAGGCTACACTATCCAATCCGAGTGTCACTGCTCACATGTGGCAATCCATTTAAATTAAACTTAACTAAAATTGAAAATTCAGTTCCTCAGCCACATTTTCCAGTCACATGTTCCAGTGGCTACCACACTAGAGAGAGCAGAGAGGGAATGTCCCCATGATTACTGTACAGAGTCTACTGGTAGTCACTATGGACACAGTCTACCACCTGGACAAGTGGAATACAGTCTTAAAAACATGATGCTAAGCCTTATCGCCGTGAGATGGTAAGAATGACAGGATTAGGGAGCCCTAAGCAGAAGGGGGAAACTGAAGGAGAAGTGGTGGACACTTGGGGTCACAAGGGGACCCTATGATATTTTTCTTGAATAAATGTAGCTTTGGGGAGGGGCAACCGAAATATAAACATTAAGATGAGCTTCAGCAGAAGGGAAGCACTGAATTGGCGCATGGATAGTGACAGATAAATTATAATTAATAATCAGAGCGAAACACTGGGATCTCACTGCAATGCCCAAGGCTCAAGGAAGTAAAGAGCTTCAGAGGAAGGTGCCAGGCAGCAATGCCAGCAGAGTAACGAATCCTCCTGGCAAGAGGGAGCTGCCTCAGAAGTTGTGATGCAACACCAAAGACAGCAAAGGGTGGTGAGCAGGGCTTCAGGGAGCATGTTGCAGAGGTCAAGGCTGCAAGTTTCCTGAAGGCAGCACAAAGCACTGTGTGTAAAACTGTTCATGAAGAAATTTCGGATGCAAATGGAAAATAATCAGTGTGGACCATCGCAAGCGAGAAGATGTAATGGCATTTCATATATTTCAGGATAAATCAGTCTGGGTTTCCTATTTATTAAGATATGCCATGCTAATCTGCCAAAGGAGACATACGGTGGACACTGGGGGCACAGGCTGTCACAGGATATGCCTCGTCGGCTGGGAAGCAGAGAGGCTTAAGCCAAGTGAAATGGGTCGCCCTCAAAAAGTAATGTGCACCCCTCAGGCAGCTGGCAGTTTTGACATTGAAGTCGCATTTATTTTAAGAGAAGGTTATTGTTACTAGCAAATCACTAGCAAGCATTACTGTTCAGAATTCCAACCATTTATTATCCATTATGCATCCATTACTACTCCACAGTCTCACTGTTTGTCATGTGTTATTAGTATAATGGCCCCATAATGGGCTGCTTCTTTGACACTGATATAACTGCCATGATACACAATGTCAATATTACAAGGGAGAAAGGATCATATACAATGAAATAATGTATGACTGCAGTTATTCAAACACTATATCATTCTCAGCCATGCTTATCATTACCACACTGCTTATTAAAGGTATATTAGTAATAGCAAACTGCCAATTAATCCAATTTTCCATGTGGTGTTATAAATAACTACTCTTTTGTGAGGGAATATGTAGAGGGCATCTAGTTAATGCCAGGAGTTAATACACGTTTGTATTAATAAGGAATAAATAATCCTTAATAATCAGTAATTCATTACAGTAAACAATCTATCAGTGCATTTTTATTTGTAATTCACCTTCATTCATTGATTCATTCATTCATTCATTCATTCATCAAGTATTTATTTGCCAGCCCTGAAATGCCAGATACTGGACACTGGGGATACCAAGACGAGCTGAGTAATCAAGAGAGAAAGGGGTTTCCTCTATTAGCTTACATTCTGGCAAAACAGATAATAAAAGAAATAAGTGAATCTATAATCTAATGTTAGATAATCACAAGTCCTATGATGAAAATTAAATTCATGTCAGAGGAGAGTAAATTGCTTCACAGAAGCGGGGATCATTAGACAGGACCATGGACAATTCTCCCACTGCAACAAGTAGGAATTTTGAGTATGCGTATTGGGACACGGATAGAAAGGTAGATTTGGCATGGGGATAGGGGCAATTTTACTCTGCGTTTCCTCCATTTCCCAGAGAATGAGAAGCAACGGTTATAAAAGGGAATGAGGAGAAGGATGTGAGGACAGAGGACGTGGGAAACAGTGTTCCTGGAGAATGGAGACATGAACTGATTCAGGAAATGAAGCAGAATCACAAGAATGGGCTTAGGATTCTCTTGGACATTTGCAGAGACAAATTTAAAATCAGACTTCCTGGAATGGCTCTTCACTTTTCTCTAAGCACAGGATTTGATCTGGCCTCACTCAGAATTTGCAAGCAGGCAACCATTTGACAATGGGTGAATATCACATTGTCAGCAAAGCGAGGGACTATGGGGAGACAGAGCAGAAAGAGAAGACAGCACACTTAGGAAAGGACGCAAATGCCAGAGACGTGGCACGTGGTAAACAAGATAACAATACGTGCTTCACTTTATGCAAAACCTCTGAAGTCAACCCAGACCTACTGACTGATTTTGACCAGCCCGAAAAGCATCTACATGTAGCTCATACATACAAATTTTATACATATTTTCTTTGGGCTTCACTGTCCATTTATAACTTTGGTACACCCACATAAAATTGAGCCCACTTTCACATATTAGAAAAAAATGCATCTTCTAACCTCACAAAGCAAATCTTTACTGAAAGAAAAAAACAGAAAAAAAGAATTCTATTTCCCTGATTCTATCATGCACATCTCTCACCCCTGTGTGGGGTGAGAGATGTGATTCAGTGGTTATGAAATCAAGTGCACCTTCCAATCAATACTGAAGAATTTTATCAGTTGCCAGTTATAGAAGTTGGTCATGGAATAGCTGTCATGGGTCACATGGATTTTGAATACAGCCAGTCCTTCAATAAGTGATTTATGGCATTTTTCAAAAACAGAAGAGAGGGTTGTGTGTGACACCTTCATGTGAAGTTAAGAGTGAAGTATCACTTTCAACTGAAAAGAGAAGTTTTCAAACTTAAGTCAAAAGTCACTAGCCAAATCCTAGTATTTTTCTATTTTCCTCCAAATTTTACAATGGTCTCTAAAGGTAATAAAATGTAGAAGTAAGTCAAGATCACACAGGATTAGTAGGGCACATTAGGAGAGTTGATTCTTTTTTTATCTAGATGTAATAATAGGAAGACACCAAAGAGTGTGTTGAGGAGTCATGTGATCCAACCCATGTTTTTCATGGCATCTGGCATCTTTGTATAGTATGGATGGACAGGATCTCAAGTGGATCCAGAGAGCAGCTGGGAGGTAACTATAGTGGTCCAAGTGACAGATGAGGTCACCTGTCAGCAGGATGGCTGTCATGACATGGAGAGCAGCAATGGGACTAGGGATACAGTATTTGGAGTCAAAACCAATTGAATATGGTGGTTGTGGGGTGCCTGGGTGGCTCAGTCGGTTAAGCGCCCAACTTCGGCTTATGTCATGATCTCACAGTTCATGGGTTCAAGCCCCGTATTGGGCTCTGTGCTGACAGCTCAGAGCCTGGAGCCTGCCTTGGATTCTGTATCTCCCTCTCTCTCTCTCTGCCCCTCCCCCAATCATGCTCTGTTTCTCTATGTCTCAATAATAAATAAACATTAAAAAAAAAGAATATGGTGGTTAACTGCAGGTGGTCTTTTCAAAATGGGTAAATTTTAGGAACGACTCTCAAGTGTCTGGTTTGAGCAATTTGGTGAGTAAGCCATCATTATTAAGTTGAAGATTCCTAAGGAAGAAAAGGGTTGGGGCCTATATAGTGAGGACTTCATGAAACATAAAAGATGTTTAAGTAATAGTTAAATATGGCAACATGGAGAGAACCCAGCAGAGGTGCTCAGCCCAGGCAGTGCATTAGAGGAAGCTTCCAAACTGTGGGGCATTTCAAATACACACTCAGGCTTCAGAGCCACCAGATCAGAGAAGACAAAGGGACCAAGGCCTTGGGCAAGAAGTTAAGGAAAGAAGCCAATGAGAAGACTCAAAAGGAGCAAAGAGGTAGAGGGGAACCAAGTAAATGTAACTGCATAGACCCTACAATGATTACTACTACCCAAAGGAAAAGGACAAGGGAATAGTCATCATTTCATTAGGAGTTCAAAGACTGAGTACCAGCCTCTGAGCTCTCCGACATAAAGCCTCACTGTGGACACCAAACAAGGGAGCATACATTTGAAGGAGTGAATTAGAAGGCTTAATTTTCCGACAACAGTTTCACAGGTCTGAGGGCTCCCCAGAGAAGCACCCAGATCTTAATGTCTGCTGAATTTAGAGTCCAAAAGCAGCCGCTCATGCTGGACTTACTGTGAAGGGCACTGGACACGTCCCACCCTCCTCAACCCATGTGGAGAAGTAGAAACGAGGGCAGAAGACAAACAGCCTGCCTTTCTCTACATGTGACTAAGTACTCCTTGTTCACGTTTGAGAAGTGAGCACACTCTGACTCAAGCAGGTCTGGGGGAGGCCTGGATTCTCCATTCTAGCACTCTCTTCCAGGTGACAGTGGATCCGCATCCTGCTGCTGTGGGACAGCCACAGCCCACCCCCTGCCACCAGATCATCAACCTGTTCATGGGGGCCATCATCCCACCCAGCCTGTACCTCTGAAACCCATCTTTGGTCCAACAGCCCTGGAACACAAATATATCCTGAGTTTACAGGATTTACACATCCCTTCCTTTTCTATCGGCAGTTTGGGGAAGATGGTCCCAGTGAATATGGCCTGGTCCCATTGTTTCCATGACCCAGCCCTGTTTCTGCCAAGGAAGCAGGGACACACACACCTGGAGTCCTGGGATAGAAAGTTCTGGGAACAAGCCCCTAAGAAGCAGTAGTAGAAAATGAAGACCCACGGCAGCCACTTGGGCTGCAGATCCCTGTGGCCCGTTTCCCGCAGCTGAGCCCCAGTGGAATCCACAGCTATGCAACCTCAAGCAACTCCCTGTTCCCTGGTCCAAACACACATCGTGTACAGGCCACCTGCCCAAGGGGCTTTCAATTAAAAAAGAAGAAGAAATGTAAATATACATACAAACATGCATCCATACACACACATACACATTAAGACAGATTACATTTGAAATTTCCTTTGTCTCTGCATGATAGTAAATAAAGGCATTTGGTGTTTGGAAATGCAAATAAAACAAGGCATGTTATATACTTTTTCTCAGAGAAGAAAACCTGTTCTGGAGAAGCCATCTGCCCCTCGGCATCTTTGCTCACAAGGCTGGCTACATTTGCAAATGGGCTTTTATAGCCTCTGATGGTTTGTGCCACACCCCCGATGCTGAACTGTGATTTAACCTACCTCCCTAGCTAGCTTGTGAGGGCAGGTTCCACATCTCAATATCATCCCAGGGCCCACTGCTCCTGGAACAGTCTCTTTAGTAAGTAAAATATCTTGCTTTTAGTGAGTAAAAGCCCTGTCTCCCTCTTTTTAATGAGCATCTTAATTTTGTCCTGTACTACTGCAGTAGGCAGAATAATGGTTCCCAAAGATGTCCACATCTTAAGCCCAGAAACCTGGAAAGTGTTATCTTAGATAGCAAGAGGGAATTTGCAGGTGTCATCTTGAGATGGGGGAGATTTTCCTGGGTTGTCCAGTGAGCCCAAGGTAATCACACTGCTCTGATTAGTGGGAGGCAGAAATATCAGAGAGGGTTGAAGACGCTATGCTGCTGGCTTCTAATATGGAGAAAGGGAACATGAGCCAATGAGCAGATGCGGGCTCTAGAAACTAAAAAAGACAAGGAAAACGATTCTCCCCCAGAGTGTCCAAAAGGAATCCCTGCTGAAATCTTGGTTTGAACCTAGTGACACTTCCAACCTAGAGAAATATAATGCATTTATGTTATTTTAGGCCACTGAGTTTGTGGTAATTTGTTACAGCAGCCGTGGGAAAATAATACAACTTCATTTTGGAAAAAAATTAATTTAATGTAAGAATCCACTCGTTCTCTTCTCACAGAAGAAGCTGCTTTCCCCAAGTCTATCATCTTTTCTTATATCACAAGAAATGACACAGATTTCAGAACAAGATGAGAGATGTATTCACCCTCTTGCCTAGTCAGTCACTTTATTCTGGGGAGTTTTTGCTCTTATTTATTTTTGATAGATATCCTTCTAGTGGTAAAAATAGAGTGCCTATAAAGCAGGATGTGAGAAAAAGAGATGATATCCAGCATAATTAGCTAAGTATCAGTATTAGTAAGGGCACGTGGAATGTCAAAACTGCAGCTAGTCAGAAATAGTACGCTTCTGTTCAGGAAAACCACAGAAAATGTGCACATCTCCTCCAAAGCCAAGGCAAGTCCAACAGACTCTTTTGTTTGCTCTGAAGGAAGAGAGCGGTCCACACTGCAGGTTCCAACTGACCATCTGAGAAATAAGAGGCTTCATTATCACAGCAGGCAAGGGGTCTCCTACTCTTTGAGTAAATATAAATTAGCACTGGATAAAGCAACAGATTACAGATAATGGAGAACTTTTTTTTAACCTGAGAATTGTTAGCCTAAAATAAGATCCTTCCTAAAAAGTCCAGCAGTCCTTGAAACACAAATATAATCCAGTATTTGTACCCACGAGTATGTGCAATTTGCAGAGGAATGGTCTGTAGCATCCCTCAGATACTCAAAGAAATGCAAAATCCTAAAATAAGGGTTAAGAACAACTAGTGCTACAACATCATCATCTTTTATTTAAGAAGTTTCTACACAGACCGTGTTCTGCACAGAAAACTGTGAAATGTTCTATTTCTAGTCTATCCTGCTCATGACTAAGCAGATGCTCCAGCCAAATAATCACATGTCAGAATCTCATTAGATCCCTCGGGTCCGGATGGCGAGGATTACCGAAGGGGTGCCAGCAATGGCTCCAGAGTGAGACATCTGTGCCATTGCCAGGGCAGGTCTTCCCTGCGGTGCTGGTGGGCATGGGGTTCTGCTCTGGGTGGAGAGACTAATAAAAACGTTCAAGGTATGTCTCTATTTACATTTCTTGGAGAATACAATGCTAGTGGCAAGGAAGCTTGCTCTATGAAAGATTATACATCGTTTTTGGGAGCTTGACTACATTCACACTGAAAATCAAATGAATGGATGGTTATCAATTGATACAAGGAGAAATACATTGAAGTCTAGAAGCTGTTGATTCTATGGTAAGGCTCATTTCGTCTACCGCTTTCTACTGAATATCTAAAACTAGATTGGAAAATAAACACAGATGTGGTTTGGTTCAAAAGTATTTAAAAAAAATAAGGCAAGAATACAAAACCGCTTATACTAAAAGTAACAACTTTGTAAGGTCATCTCTCATCGCCGGATCAGTCTGGTTTATCTATTAAGACAGGAGTTGGCAAATTATAACCCCACAGGCCAAACAAGGCCTGTTTTTGTGCATTTCATGTGCTAAAAATTGATTGGTTTTTACATTTTTTAATGGCTGCAAAAATCAAAAGGAGAGTATTTCATGACATGTGAAAATTATAGAAAATTCAAATTTCAGTGTCCGCAGTTTTACAGGAACATAGCCACTCTTATCTGCTTACATACTGTTAGTGACTGTTTTTGTGCTACACCATGGAACCAAGGCGTTGTTGCAGAGACCTCAAGGCCCATCAAGGCTGAAATAGTTACTTTCTGTCCCTTTACAGGAAGAGATGCTGCCTTGTGGGTTAGGAGCTCTGGCTGTAGTTGGGTGACCTTGGACAAGCAGCTTAAGCTATGTGTGATCGTCTCGTTACCTCCATCTACCTCATAGGGTGGCTGTCTAGTTTAAGAGAATATGAAAATGTAAAGCACATAAACAGCAACACATAGAACCCACGACAAAGTCAGCCATCACTGATATTATCACTGCTGTTTGTTGTTACTATAATTACACTGATGAATCTTTACCAGGGAGAGCATTCTACCTGCCTTAAACCTACCTGGAAATCATGGTTGACACTAATTTATAGTTTCACCTACTCCTACAAAATATCTTTTCATTAATTGGCCATAATATTTTTGAAATTTGTCCCAGTCTCCTTCCCAAATGAAGACAGTCATCAATCACTGTGGCACTGTAATGGGTGTTAATTAGAAGTTGAGCTCAAAGGACCGTCATTTTTAATGTTAGTATCTTGTTCTGTCCTCACACTTCAAAACGATTTTCAAAAAAAAATGCATCCCAGCTAGAGACAGTGGCAAGAGAGATGATATATTCCAATTCTGCTCCCCTTTTGACAGATAATTAAATAAGGACTCACAGGGGTCAAGCAACTTTCTCGAAGCACAGTAAACCCTTAATTAAAATGAACATTCACTGACTCGTATTTGGACTTTTGCTTTGTTCTAATCCACCTGCACGTTTTTCAAACAAAAGCTTTGAACTTATTGGTCTAACTGAAAATTCAAAATAGTTTCTGGTCACACAAGTAGACAACTTACCATGACAATTTCTTTTGGTCATGATGGTCTTATTTCATTTAGAAATGCTACAAAAACACCCAGTTAATGCATTAAATATGAAAAGACTTGCTGAAGACATTCAATTTATTAATGATTCAGGAAAATTTCCTAAAGCATCTATTTGGAATTCATTTATAATTCATTTCACAGCTTAGCTGTGGTTCCCACAGGGCAAATATTTATCAAATATTTCTGTTTTAAGTCCTCCTTTTACATTTATTTGTAGAAGAATACATTCTTTTTTTCCTAAATAAAGGCTAAGCTTCCTAAAAGTGTCCATCGTCTATTGTACTGTAACGTGCATTTCCTGATAAGGTGACAGTAATGTCTTCAGATATAACAGAGAACACTGTGCAACCAAACAAAAGAATAATTATTAAACATAATAGCTGACTATAAACTGAACATGATACACACTGAGTACATCATAAATATTTATTAGAGAGTAACCATAGTAATTAATAAACACAGTAATCAACACAGAGGAAATAGCATCTTAAAAACCTACCATGGCAAGAAAAACTTCATAACTAATGAACCACACACAAGCAAATTAATATTTTCAGCATGAAAATCAGAATATCTGACTTGACTAGTATCAGTGGACTTAAAAGAGCAAGAGTGGAGAATATCTCAAATCAAGCTGCCACTGCCCTACAATTTATATTCTCAGTTCCTATACCTTATCACAGCTAGAGGGTAATATCTGAAATGAGAGAGCACTGGCTTTGGAATCAGAAACGTTTATGCCCAGTTCTTCCACTACTGATTGCGAACTCTGGGTCAATACTTAAAGTCTCCATGCCAAGTGTAAAGCAGAAATAACTCATACCTATAAGAGTTTGTGTAACCAGTCTTACTATGGTGACCCTTCCAGAACGTGAACAAATATGAAATCACTATGTTGTACACCTGAAACTAATTCAGTGTTATATGTCAGCTAGATCTCAATAAAAATATAAGTTTTAAAAAGACTCGCTGTGGAGATAAAGGTACAATATAACATACTTCACTAAATGTCTGAAACAAAGTCCATATTCAATAACTGGCTGTTCTTACTCTGCTGAAAACACTTCTGTGACTTGTGAGTCGAACACCACATCTACTGCTGTTATCACTTCTACTACTGCAATCGCTAGGAAGTCATTGCATCCTACTCCTTTTGGCCAGTGTACTATTAGCGGTCACATGTCAATTGTAATAATTCAGATTCTTGGTACCTATACACATAAGGCCCACTAGGCTAGATAGTATTTAAAATGTAAAATAAAAACACCATAACAATGTTGGTTAGGATGTAGAGAAACTAAAACCTTCACGTGCTGTTGGTAGGAAGGTAAAATGGTACAACTACTACAAAAAACATTTTACGTTACACAAAGAGTTACCATATGACCCAGCAGTTCTACTCTCCTAGAGCTATACCCAAGAGAAATGAAAACTTACGTCCACTAAAACAAAAAAATACACAAGTGTTAATAGAAGCATTATTCAAAATAACCAAAAACTGGAAACAACCCAAACATCTATCAATGATAAATGGATAAACAAAATGTGGTAGGTCCATCCATACAATGGAATACTATTTAGAAATAAAAAGTAATGAACTACTGATACATGCTATAAAATGGATGAACCTTCAAAACATTATGCTAAGTGAAAGAAGCCAGGTACAAAAGATGACATATAACATGTTTCCATTTATATGACAAGTTCAGAATAGGCAAATCCATAGAGGCAGAAAGTGGATTAGTGATTGCCAGGGGCTGGGAGGAGGTGTAGACTGAGAAGTCACTGCTAGGGCATGTGAGCTTTCTTTCGGGGGGAATGACATGGTTCTAAACTTAGATAGTGGTGATGGTTGCACAGCTCTGGGAATATAGTCAAAACCAGTGAAGTTTATTGTGTGAATTATATCTCAAAAAAGCTGATTTAAAAATAGAATTAACCAAGCACATAGGGTCAACTACATATTTGAGGAGTGGCAGAACGGAAAAATGTTAGTCCTCTGGATCTACTACTCTTTGCCAGAGAGGGCCAGTACCACCACACAAATCTCCAGGGAGGACAGGCAGTGTGGGCTCAGCACAAAGGACAAAGTAGGGTGGGTCATGAGTGAACTCAGGCCCCACCCTAGACAACTGCTCTCCCATTACGAAGTAGGATATTTATGATAAAGATTAGGACATAAGAATAGAAGAAGTAGGAAGACTATAAACTCTAGAGTTGAAACCTCTGTTTGAAGGCTGGGGTTTAAACCCAGTTCCCCTTGGGCACCCAGTGGCTCAGCTGGTTAAGCTTCTGACCCTTGTTTTTGGCTAAGATCATAATCTCACAGTTCATGAGATGGAGTGCCACACTGGGCTCTGTGCTGACAGTGCAGATTGGGATTCTCTCTCTCCCTCTCTCTCTGCCCCTTCCCCTTTTGTGATTTATCTCTCCTTCTCTCTCTCTTTCTCTTTCAAAAATACATAAATAAACTTTAAAAAAATAAATGAATAAACCTGATTCCCCTTATTCTAGCTTATACCTTGGACTAATTAGCTTCCCTGGCCTTCAGTTTCCTCATCTATAAAATGAGTATAATAACAGCACCTTTGTTCCCACAATTGCTGTGAGGATACACTAATGTATATAAGCCCTTACAAGAGTGTCATCTGATAAAAATTAAGTGCCATTGTCGTCATTATCATCATCATTAGTACAGTTCTTTTGATTGACTTGCTGACTCTACTCTCAACAGTGAGAGGGCATGCAGCAGAATCCCTTATGAGCACAAGCACTCCCAGGCCAATTCCACTGGAACTCACCAGGGAATGTGGGCTTGTTCCTCCCCCATCCATTCCTGTTGACAATTCCTTTCATGAGGCCTCTTCATTAACACAGAAAATAAAGGCGCCCAGGGAGAGCAGCACAGGGCATTTGCACTGGCTAGTAATAGCAGTTACCACTGACTTGCTAGAGAGAGTCAGCACATTTTAAGGTACTTTACATATGTTACTTCATGGAATTATCACAACAAGCCTGCAAGGTAGGCATTATTAACCACATCACTTTACAGATAAGGAGAAGTTCAAACATACTGAGTAACCAAGCTAATAGCACAGTTCAGTAAGTCAGAGCTGACATTCAAACTCAGATCAGTTTATTCCACGTCACTTTCCAGTATGTTATGTTGAACTGGATTTCCAATGGAAGACTGAGTAATTAGGAGAGGAGGTAAGGATGAGGAAAGAGTACTTTTTGAGTAACACAATTATTCACACGCTCAAATAACAGGATGCCAGAATATATGCAATGTCATCTCTTCTTTCACACACTCACTCATTCACACATTTATTAAGCACTTTTATGTGCCAGTGTCAGTGATAAAAACAGTCTTGGAAAGATATAGACATTAAAAGAGAAAATTACAAAAAAAATTTAAGAAATAAATAAAAGAGAAAACTATAGAAGAATACGGTTGGCACATTAATAAACGAATGGTTCTGGACAAACAGGATTTCAGGCAAGTGTCAACTGTGTTCCCAATTGCAGAAATAGTCCCATCTACTGCCTTCAATTTCCTTAACTCAGAGGAAGACACTTGAGGCTCATTTTCAATGCCTTCTTCTCCTAGGGAACACTGATGAATGGAATTTTAAGGAACGCTTCCGAATCTTCTCTATAATTTGTTTCTATTTGGAAAACTGCCAGCCCACAATCTTTCTCCCTGTACCTCATGGGACAGGACAAGCATATACCCAACTGCAGGACTAGGGGTGGGTGCAGAATGGAGGGTCCATCACAGGAATGGGCTGTAAGAGGGCAGAGGCTGTTTGTGAGGTCAAAAGCACTCCACAAGCGCTAAGACATTTATGTCCATTCCAGGACTGATAACATTCTGACAGACTGAATGGTATGTGGAAGCAATTCATTTCACATTTTATAAATGTGATCACATTTTATAAATGTGATCACATTTTATAAATGTGAAATGTAGAGAATGTCAGCAGCATAAACACATCTTAACTTAGTCCTAAAATCCTAACGGGATTTCCGTTGTGCTCACCACCACAGAGGTAATGCTTAAGGTTCTAATCCTGTCAGAGAGACAGGACATTTTTCAACTTTTTCCCCCGACAGTAAAGGAAAAGGCAATTACCATGGAAGAGAAAAAATAGGGAGAAGATACATGAACTATTTCTTCAGAAGGATCAGTTAAATTCTCAGATATTTGTTTGTTTGTTTTTGAGACAGAGAGAGACAGAGCACGAGCAGGGGAGGGGCAGTGAGAGAGGAAGACAAAAAATCTGAAGCAGGCTCCAGGCTCTGAGCTGTCAGCACAGAGCCTAACATGGGGCTTGAGCTCATGAGCCTCAAGATCATGGCTTGAGCTAAAGTCGGATGGATCTTAACTGACTAAGCCACCCAGGCGCCCCTAAATTCTCAGAGATTTAAAAGATCAATGTTGAGACAGTAAATAAGAAATATACTAAATTCACTTTAGGACCTAAGTTTTTCAAATATTTCAAGGTAATATATAGACACAATATGACCACATATTGGCAAATACATTCAGCTGGCTACCACAATACATAGCTTATGAATCACAAAAAAGTAATCTGTCAATTAAAATTCTAAATAAGATTTGATGTACTTATTGAGTTTTTCCTATAAATGCAATAATTGTATAATAAAAGTTAAATGAGAATTCAGAGAAAAAAAAAACCTAAGGTTCATTTTCAATGACAAAATATTCCTTAATTTGTAAAGTAATTATAATATTCAAAAGTCATTCCCAGAGTAAGTGCTGTAAAAGTAAGCAATAAAGAGCCACAAATAAAAGTTTCAGCAATGTGCTTAAAATTAAAATTAAAATAAAACATTAATAGCAATATATGGGAGAGAAAATACCAATAATGTATTAGTCCTGAATAGCATTCAGTGTAGCAGTTTTCATTTGTCAGAAGAAGAAAAGACCCCTGCCAGTTCTTGATAAGCTATGGCCAGACACTCATCTCTAAATTTTACTAAAATCTATGTACTGCTTTTTCTTTATAAGATGAAAAAGAGTATTCAGCATATAGCAAATGAGATTTATTTTAAATTATAGCTTTACATCAAATATAAATACATCTTTCTTGATAGTGCCTATTTTCAAAGCAGTTGACTTGAATCTTTTTATTACTATGAAATAAACTATTTGGGTGAAAAAACTTCTGAATGTCATATGCTGTAGATTTATTGAATACCACAACTTTCAGCTCTGTATAAAAAAAAGAAAAGCTTTCATTTAAAGAAAATTTAGTTTTGACCATGTGTGCATTTAAAAAAGTAGATTTCACAATAAGAACAGTAGAGAAATCTGTTCATCAAATATTTACATCAAAATTTAACTTTTTGTTTTAGCTACAGTGACTAAGTCCTTTTATTCATTTTTCTTTGATCTAAAAAAGAACAGTAGAAAGCAAAGACTTAACTGTTCTTATTAAGGTGTTTAATGACTAGTTCAAAGAAGTAGCTGATGATAGTGACAGAAAGAAAGAAAGAGAGAAAGCAAGCAAGCAAGCAAGCAAGCCAGCAAGAAAGCAAGAAAGAGAAAGAAAGAGTCTAAACAGCAAATCCAAACAAGAATATGTTAGAATCCCTCTCAAAATCAGTCGTATCTAATCTACAGATTCTGTGTCAAGTACTAGTTGGTTGGAAAGCCCTGTACCCAGGAACTGGGAATAGGAAGAAGTCAGTAGAAGGTTTATCCTCCTATTGAGCCAAGAAACCAGAGGCCTGCGGGTGGGCAGGCAGGGACACACCCCAACAGTGTGCACTTCACACTTCTTTTTTTTTCTTTTTCTTTTATAGTTTATTGTCAAGTGGGTTTCCATGTAACACCCAGTGTTCATCCCAACAAAAACCCTCCTCCACTTCTTACCTTTAATCGCTGCTCATCCACATCGATGACTGTAGCCACGCGAATCAGCCTGGGGTTCCGTCTGTCCACTGCTTCAAGCCTCATGCTGGGCAGAAAACCATGGGGCGGCCGCTGCAACATCAAGAGAGCAAAAACCAGCACAATCCCTCTGCCCAGACACCACATGGCATGTTTTCTGCAGTGCAGTTCTTCTGACTTTGCACTTAGACCTTTACTACAACTGAAATTTGGTCTTATGGGCACACAAGACTTCATGCATATTATTTTATCCAGTTTCATAAAAATCTGTGAGAGGAGAAAGAACTTTTTGGTCATTTTCAAGATAGTTAAAAAGACAGATTAAACCATAAATTCATTAACCATCACAAGATTGAAAATAGGTTCTAATTTACTAACAGTTTATTTCGTTAATTTTTTTTTCTGAAATTAATTTTATAAATCAAGAAACTGTTGACTATTCTCACTGACCAGTTTTGGAGAGTATGGCTCAGAAGACAAAATTATTTACTAAACAATTAGAAAAAAATAGACAATCTTTTATAAATCTAAATTTTAAAATAGATAAAAGCTGCATAACTCTACCCATTAAAACTATTTTAGAATCATACCACAATGTAATTTAAAGCTATAAGCTGTGCTTTTGTTACTTATCTGTAAAATAGCAGGTTAAAAACTGTTTTAATTTAAGCTTTCTTCCAAGTCTTAAAAACCTAGGAACCAGGACTCTATAATGAAGAAGGACACTTAGAAAATCCTAAAGAGAATGGGGTGGATAAAAGTACACTGGGACTTACCAAACCACTGACACTAAAGAAATTTAAATACAAAAAATCAAAGTCAAAAGACAACTCCAGGAGTGTTCATAGGTTGGCATAAAGTCACTCTGAAAGCTATTACACATAAAATATTCAATCAACTTTATTGAAAATTAAAGTGTATTGAATTTTGCAAGTCTAGAAATGGCAATAGGAATATAACAAGCCTCATAATATGTGAGTAATAAACAGTTAAGTCTTTCTCCAATATCTGGTTTGTTTCTCTCTAGCTTTTTTGGAAGAGTATTTTCTTCTAAAATGCATTATTACATCTACTAACTGGAGTATACGGACTACAATTAGGTCTTTGATGCTTGAAAATCTTTCTGTTCTCCCCAAGGTCACTGTCCTGATAACAAAGGTAATAGTTTCATATTGCAGATGCCAAAGGTTTACAGCTTAAGGTGAATCCATAATAACCTCATGTCAGAGCCTGGAAGGTACCTTTTTAACTAAATCATAACTTTATTTTCTTGTAATTTTCTTCTTAGAAAGATAAAATGAGTTTTGGCAGAAAGCACAAGAGAAAATGGTAACTACCAGTAGCTGGTACTTGGCTTATCGAGTTTTTGCAATTCCTGAAGCCTTTTCTAGCATGCCAAGATTTCCAGCCTTCTTAATTTGATTAAATTCATTCTCCAAATCCAGCCTGGGATTTTGTTCCAAATCCCTTTTGGTCCCTAGAAAACTTTCTATACATGAACTCGTATGTAGAAGTTCACTATATAAAATTCTGATTTAAGATGAATCAGGAAGCCTGGAGCACACAACTAAGTTGAAAGGGAGCCATCTGAACATAAATATTTAGCACATAAATATTTTGAACCGTACTATCAGTGCACTGTCTTTTCCCTTTTCCCTTGGTTCAACCTTGGAATAAAGGTATAAGTACACATTTGAACTTTAAAAACCGGCATTCTAAAGGCTAAAAGAAATGTTTCCCTCAAAATGGATAAAACTGTAAAACACACCCACTACATAAAATTCGCCAATTTTATTATGGCATTGTTGACATTCAAACAGTCTCCAAGGCTGTGAAAGCTCGGAGTTCCCACCATGTGGAGTAAGACAAGCAGAAATGAAGGGCTCCGCCATTATTAGGGGTTGATGAGGGGCTTTCAACTGCACTAGTTGGGCTACTGTGGGGAACTATCATTACTTTTGTGTAGGGGAACAATGGAAAGTGAGTCACCTCCTTTGTAGTTTTAACTGAAAACTAGGCAAAGTGGTTATGAAAATAACACTTGAATTTAAAAAGAAAAAACTGGAATAATTTGAAGCTGCCAAATTAAGTCAACATGTACACTTGTTTCAAGTTGAGAATGTATTAGAGTATAAAACTCACCATTTTAAAAACTTTGGCAGGAACAGCATTCGTTTGAGTAGCTTCCAGATATTTTGTCCAGGAAAAATTTTCTGGATCAGGATAACCTAAAATATACAATACATATCAAAAAATTACTCATTGATATTTTGATTTTTTTTAAATGTCTCATTTATTTTTGAGGCTGTTTACTTGGTTTGTATAATTTTCTTTAAATATGTTTTATTTTATAAAAAGTTTAAATATGAATAAAAAATGATCAGAGATACTAGAAAACTGTATGAAAAATATTTTAGCAATTTTAGTGTATTTGGGTGTTTTGCCTAACTAAAAAATAAAGCAGATTTTTAAATAATAATGTCTACTTATATTGAAATAATGCGTACTTATATGCCTTAAAACATATGTGTATGTGTATACTAAAAATATTTTTTAGCTGTTTATCCTATATTATGCCAAAAATAAATCCTAGAGATCATGTGACATTCTGAAAGTACCATGTGGTAAAGTTGATATTATTATTAATGTTTTAAATAACTACAAAATTTAACCATTGAGATATATCTTAAATAAATATTTGA
>NC_043713.1:54331100-54344015 GCF_006229205.1 Suricata suricatta
TCAAATATTTATTTAAGATATATCTCAATGGTTAAATTTTGTAGTTATTTAAAACATTAATAATAATATCAACTTTACCACATGGTACTTTCAGAATGTCACATGATCTCTAGGATTTATTTTTGGCATAATATAGGATAAACAGCTAAAAAATATTTTTAGTATACACATACACATATGTTTTAAGGCATATAAGTACACATTATTTCAATATAAGTAGACATTATTATTTAAAAATCTGCTTTATTTTTTAGTTAGGCAAAACACCCAAATACACTAAAATTGCTAAAATATTTTTCATACAGTTTTCTAGTATCTCTGATCATTTTTTATTCATATTTAAACTTTTTATAAAATAAAACATATTTAAAGAAAATTATACAAACCAAGTAAACAGCCTGAAAATTGTTCACAAAATTAGCAAAGCTGTATCACCAGAACCCTGGACAGCGCCTCCCCATTGTGCACCCTCCAGTCACTGCCCCCTCTCCGCAAAGGGAAACTCTCATCCCAGCTTCTAACCTCCAAGATTAGCTCTGCCTGTTGCATTTTTTCCCCTTGTACAAATGGAACCACACCACGTGTACTCATTTGCAGGGGGCAGCTTTTGCTCCGCGATCCATGAGGTTCGTGTAGACAGAGGCGTGCAGAAAATGTGTTATGACTGCGGTATAGCAAGCAGTCCATTGGGTGAGGATTTCACAATTGATTTATCCATTCTACTGGTGATGGTCCTTTGGGCAGTCTCAGTTTAGGGGGCTATTATGGGCGTTGCTGCTACAGACATTCTAGTATATACTTGTTGGTCATCACAAATATACTCTTCTTTTGGAATCCCTCCAGGTACACAGTGAAACTGCTGAATCATAGAGTAGTTTGCTTCATATTTTGATGTTACATTATTTGGCACAGAAAAGCATATGCCATGTTTGCTATTGATTGTGCTTTTTATTTAACACTGAAAAAAATTTCACTTAGACACCTTGATTGCGTTTTGTATCCAATTCTTCTTTTCCACCCAAAATTAAATTGTATGCCATCCTGTATTTTCTGTTTGTTTTCTTAATAAAAATTTGCCCATCCTTTTTACTTTTAAATTATTTTGTTTCAGATGTATCTATTTTAAACATCTTCTAAATGGATTTTGAAAAATATTTGCATTTATTTTCATAACTGGTTTACTTTATCTAAGTTCTGTATGCATGTTTTAGGCTGGATTCTTTTTTAAAAAGCTCTCTTAGGATTTCCTTTATTTTCTGTCCCTGTCTATATATGAGTTATGTTACATGCCTTCTGTTTCAGGAATTTTTTTCTGCACTTCTTCTAATTTTGTAATTCATATACTTTTTAATGCTTATTTTATTTTTGAGAGAGAGCAGGTGAAGGGCAGAGAGAGAGGGAGACACAGAATCAGAAGCAGGCTCCAGGCTCCAAGCTGTCAGCACAGAGCCCAATGCAGGGCTCAAACCCATAAAGCACGAGATCATGACCTGAGCTGAAGTCAGACGCTTAACCAACTGAGCCACCCAGGTGCCCCTGTAGCTTCTATTTTTAACGACTGTCCAAACTCATTCCTTGTATTTGGGACTTCCACATTTCCACATGGGTTCTGATTATGCTCATACCTTGCCACTTCAGCACTAGGGTCCCCTCCTCCCTGCTCAACGTCCCTCACCAGGGGCCTGAGCAGCAGATTCCGGGGAAGGGTGACTAAAGAAAGCAGTGTGTGGTAGGACAAATGTGCAGAAACTGAGGGAGGAAGCAATTAGTGTTGCTCTATCCCTGTAAAGAAATCTGGCATGCTGCTATGAAAGAAATCATCTTTTCCCCCTTTTCATGATCAATAGGTATTATCAATGTTTCTGAAGCAGGACTGCCTCTGTACTACTCGCCAGAAATGAGCTATGTATGTACTGTGTGTATATCCCCTGTTGAATGAGTCCAAGAAGAAGAACGTCTCATTGCCTAAGGAGGCCTGCAAAAGCCACATACTCCCACTGTCTTCCGCCTGGCCCCACCCTGAGTCCTGTTACCCTTGGGGAGGACGGGGCTGGGCGGGGAAGTAGGGCAACAGAGGAAGGGGCAAGAGCCAGGTCCTTCACACATCTGTGTGGCAATATGACAGAAGCTTTTCAGAAGTTGAAATTCCTTCTTTTTTCAAGAAATACATGAGACCACCCCATGGTACAATAGCCTATAGCACCTTCACTTGTCTCAAAGAAAGCAACATATAACTAGTTTCCATTTATTAGTAACCACTCTCTCCAGAGTACTCCATTTACACTAAGTCATTCATTTCTCACACATGGTGCTCATTTCATTGGTGAGGCTCCAAGAACGTGAGCAGCTTTTGCCCAGTGCTATACACTTAGAAGTGGAAGAAATGGGATTGGAACAATTATGTCTGACTCCATTACTCATGTGTTCAACCACTGCTTCCCACTAGTATTGCCACCCAGAGTTCCATGATCCAAGGCCTTAGGACTGGGAGTTATGAGCTTCCCCTGGGGGCCAAGGTATAGTATGGCAAGGTGAGAACATAGCTGGATTGAAGGCAGGCTGCCAGTATAAATGTATTTATTTATTCATGTCCCACGTCATTCCCCTCTACCTAGAGATTAAACCTTCACAGATGGGCAAATACTGAGGAAAGATGAGGTTCAAGTTGTGGCTGTGGGCACAGGTGACTGAATCAAACAAAGGAAATGTGTCAGATGTTGGGATCGAAGAACTACATAGCAGGGTACCTGGATTTCCCCATGGTCCTGCCCGTTCCCTGGAGAAGAGGAAGACCTAGGTGACAAATATCTTTAATTAATGTCAACAAATAACTAGAAGGCAACTGGATAACAGCCAGAGAAGACAGAGGGAGGAGGTGCAATGGAGGGGAAGAGCTTGCACCCTCATTGGGGAGGAGCCTCTCTAAAAGCTGAGAACTGTTTGAGGAGGAACAGTGGGCCTATCTGGGATAAGACAAAATGTGCTAACCCAAGAGGGCAACAGAGGAAGATCTGTGTGAAAAAGCTGTTAGATAGAGGTCAATTCCAGTGCTGTGAGTTGAAAAAACTGAGTCAAGAGAAAGAGAATACAAATATGGGACTGGGTGCAAAAAAGGAGAAACTTAAGTTCAAACCAAGTTAAATGCAGGTGAAAATATACTAAACTCATGTCATTCCAAGGGCTACTTATAACATTCTGGGAACAGTAAGTCAGTCCTTACAGTGACCCACAGCCCCCTACCCCCACACCCGGGGACCCATTACCACTCCGACCTCATCTCCCTTCACTCTGCTCCTGATTCAACTAGGACACAGCTGACTTTCCCTACTCAAGGTCTCAAACTTGCTGTTCCTTTACAGAGTCGTTTTCCCCATGTACCTTCCACACTCCCTACCTCACCTGCTTCAAGTTGTTGCTCAAATGTCCTCTCGTGAACTCCCTAAATATACAGAACCCTCTCACAAAATACATGTGCCCTTCCTAACCTCATTACCTGCCTTACTTTTCTCCATAGCACTTACCACCAATTAACTAATTATATAAATATTTTACACATTTGTTCTCTTCCTCTATAAGGTCATAACTGCCTTATGACAGGAATTTGTTCACTCTCATTTTCTTTGATTCTAGAACAGTATGTAGTGATCAGTAGTTATCTCTTATTAACTATTTGGCAGGTATTTGCTGAATGAAATGTATTTCTTAAGAAGTTTGCATTTCATATTGTGGTGGCCAAGAATGACAGATATGCGAGCCAAAATTATATTGGTCTAGCCTCAATATAATGAACAGACTGCTGATATAAGGTGTTTGCCTATTGGTGTTGGCGGTATTCAGAGGTCTCATTAGAATGAGCTGATGCTCCTGTACCAATTGTGGCTAAGGTTCCAAATAGCACTATAGACTGGCCAGTACCAAGTGAAGGCCATCTGACCTGTGGCATCTGTACAAGGCAAATATAATCCTCAACTGTTTGTTCCATGTAAGATAGACCTATTTATGAGTCAGATTGGTTACAGACTCTTCTTATAACAACATCCTCCATTAATTTACCACTTGGAACAACAGCCTAAATAGAAACCTAATTTTGCCACTGGAACAGTCTAAAGAATTAGGGTAGTGTGTAAATAGTAGAAGCCCTTAAGGTCCAGGCATTCTGGTCTGATTAGCATGTCCCATGGAACCTCAAGAATCAGGACAACCATAATTACATCAGTGGCCAGTCCAGGAACCACAAATCATAGGTGTCTAGGACAAAGAGTTTTTTGGTAATGGACAATAGTCCTGTTTAAGAACGATGTGCTGAGAGGCTTACTGAGAAGGTTTAGTCAGAACAGGGAGAATACTGATCATAAACATGCACGCTAGATGGACTTACCAGAAAACTTCATCTGACTCTTTATTGCACTGATGAGGAAAGCAAGGCCTGGCATTTTAAGCGACTTATCTAAGGCAAGACAACTAATAGTAAAGCCAAAGCCAGAACCCTGGTCCCCTGATCTGCAATTACAGAAACCAAAACTTGATTTGAGGCTTGGTGAGTACTCTGTATGCTGCTGGGCACTAAGGTCGAGAGGAAGCATCAACAGAGGAATGACAGCCATACAACTAGTACTGCTGAAGCCCAACCGACTGACTTTGGCCTTCCTTTCAAGAGAGTGGATTTTCTAAGAATGCCCCTCAGGCACTACCTATTTACTTCTCTGTTTCAGAAAGCTCTGACAAAGCAGAGCAGTAACTCATCCAGGCCTCCCGATGGTAGAGACTTCGGGCAGTCCCCACTGACCATGTGCTGCCACTCCACTCACAAGGTTCTGCACACATGGAGGGGCTCTTTATGAAAATGACCTTAATATCCCTATACCTCATGTTAGCACTACACTATTTAGTGCAAGACAAATAAATACAAGACATGAGGACAATCAGTTATCTCAATCAGTTTTGAGCCTAATTCAGATTCACTCGATTTTGTTTTCAAAAAATATGTGGAAACTGACCTCACAGTTATGGTACCTTAGATGCCAGAAGTCTTGGACTCAGATTCAGCTTATCACAATCAAGGGTTAAATATTCTTTCTGATCAAAGAATACAAATAAGTCTCCATAACATTTTTAACAGTATGTTAAAATGCTCCTTAATCATCAAACCCTAAAGCATACACAGAACTTTCAAGCTATAGAATGAACTAAAGGTACTCAAGTACTCATCAAGGAGTACATTTCATAATTGATTGTTTTGCTGAAAGCTTGGCTGAGATGAAGTGTACTAGGAATAGACTGAGGAAACAGAGTCTCTGCTCTAACTAGTGAAATCACTTTCAGAAAACAGCAATCTGTGCTACACTGGATGGGCTCCCAGCAGAACTGTATCCAGAAGGTCCACGGCTCCCATGGTACCTAATCCAACGCAGTGCTTGGTAAATGGCAGGCATTCAAGATGGGGTAATTGCCTCTATTTCTCCCTGTCTCTCTGTCTCTGTCTATCTTTCTCAATAGCTAACATTATAGAAAACATATGGGTTATTTCACTTCTATTTTTCTCTAAATTTCACTAACTACACAATACTCCACTGAGTAATATTCAATGACTAATAATCCTTACATGTTATATCTATATTGTTCTTTGCTACATCCTTGGGTCCTGGCCAGGACTCACGCTTAGCAGGTACTTAATATCTATTAAGGTAATTAATTAATAATCTATATTTTTCTCTGAACTCTTACCTTCCTTATGTCAACAGAATCTATCCATAGGAAATACCAAAATGTCATTTAAATATAGCAACTCTGTGTATAACTAAAAAAAGTTAATAGTTCATGTTGCAATTAAATACAAGATTGATTTATGCTATAAATTTTGCTAATGTAATTTTAGCTTGCAAAGAAATTATGAAGTTAAGTAGTTATTTGGTATCAAAATATAATTTGCTAAAATATTTCTATGTGCTCCTCAGACATCTAGTATTTACTAAGTATGTCCAGCAAACTGATAATTCTAGAGAATCTACAGAAATCAATTACTATTATTCCTATAAACTTAACCATTTTTAAATGTAAGCTCAGTGATACTAACTAAATACATTCATATTGTTGTACAACTACCACCGTCATCCATTTCCAGATCTCCTTTCATCTGGTGAAGCTACAACTCTGTTTCCATTAAACAATGACTCCTTGTTGCCTCTTTCCATGACTCCTGGCAACCATATTCTTTTTCTCTTTGATTCTGACTACCCTAAGAATCTCATATAAGTAGAATCATCCAGTATTTCTCTCTTGTGATTAATTTACTTCACTTAGCATAATGGTCTCAAGGTTCATGCAAGTTGTACCAATGTCAGAATTTCCTTCCTTTGTAAGGCTTATAATACTCCATTGTATTCATAGACCACATTTTCTTTATTCATTCATCTGTTTGTGGACACACTTGGGTTGCTTCCACACTTTGGCTATTGTGAATAATGTCGCTATGACCTGGGTGTCCAACTATCTCTTTGAGACCTTGCTTTCAAACCTTTTGGGCATATCCAAGAAGCAGAAACACAAGATCATATGGTAACTACATTTTTAATGTTTTGAGGGACTAGTATGCTATTTTCCACAGCAACTATACCATATTACATTCCCACCAATAGTGGTCAAGGGCTCCAATTTCTAAATATCCTTGCCAACACTTCTTATTTTCTGTTCTTTGTTTTTTTTTTTTTAATAGTAGCCACCCTAGTGGATATGAGGTAGTATCTCACTGTAGTTTTAATTTGCATTTCCCTAATGATTAGTGATGATGTGCATCTTTTCATGTCCTTACTGATGATTCATCTTCTTTACAGAAATATCTAATCAAGTCATTTGCCAATTTTGGTTTTTTTTTTAATTATTGTTGAGTTTTGGACGTTCTCTATATTCTGGATAATAATCTCTTATCAGATATATGATTTGCAAATATTTTGTCCTATCCTGAAGTTTTCTTTTCATTCTGTTGGTAATGTCCTTTGATACATAGGAGTTTTTAATTTTCACAAGGTCCAGTTCGTCTATTTTTTCTTTTGTTGTCTGGGCCTTTGGTGTCACTGCCAAACCCAATGTTGTGAAGCTTTTGCCTTACCTGTTAAGACTGATATAGTTTAGCCCTTCAACTTAGGTCATTGATCAATTTTTATTTAGTTTTTGTATATAAAGAGAGGTAGAGGTTCAGCTTCATTTTTTTTTTTTGCATGTTGTTAAGCAACTTTCCTAGCAATATTTATTGAAGAGATTATTCCTTCTCCACTGAATGGCCTTGGCACCATTGCTGAAAATCATTTGACCTCATATGTTCACGTTTAGGTCTGGGCTTTCTATTCTAATGGTCTGTATACCTACACTTAAGCCATTATCACGTTGTTTTAATTACCGTAGCTTTGTAACATGTTTACATATATGTAACATGTTGAAATGAACTAAGTCTTCAAATTCTGTTCCTTTTCAAGACTCCTTTAGCTACTCAGAGTCCCTTGATATTTCTTCTAAGTCACAGAACAGATTTTTCTATTTCTGCAAAAAACATCTTTGGGATTTTGAGAGGGTCACCTTAACAAAGGTGAGGGTCACATAGACATCTTAACAATATTAAGTTTTCCAATCTGTAAACAAGGAATGGCTTTCCATTTATTTACATCTTGTTCAATTACTTTCAGCAATGTTTTGTACTTTCATCGTACAAGTCTTTCACCTCCTTGGTTAATTCCTAAGCATTTTTTCCTTCTTGATGCCATTGTAAATGGAATTGTTTTTTTAATATCTTTTTCATATTGTTTATCATTAATGTGTAGAAACGCAATTGATTTTTGAGTCTTGATTTTGTATCCTGCTACTTTGCTAAATTCATTTATTAATTCTAAGAGGTGTCTATCTATAATCCTTAAGTTTTTCTACATATAAAACCATATCATCTGTGAACAGAGATAATTTTACTTCTTTAATTCCAATTCATATGTCTTTTATTACTTTTTCTTGCTTAATTAGTCTGCCTAAGGTTTTCAGTACTATGTTGAAAAGAAGTGGCAAAATTGGGCATCTTAGCTTTTTCCTAATCTTAGAAGAGATGCTTTCACTACTGAGCATGCTTCCTGTCAGTTTTTCATATATAGCTTTTATTATGTTGATTTTGTTTCCTTCTGTTTCTAAGCTGTTGAATGTTTGTTTGCTTGGCTTTTTTGTTTCATGAAAGGGTATTGAATCTTGTTATATGCTTTTCATCACTTGAGATGATTATGTTGGTTTTTGTCTTTCATTTGTTAATTTGGTGTACTGCACTGATCAATTTTCATATTGAATCATCCTTGTATCCAGAAATAAATCCCACTTGGTCATGGTATGTAATCCTTCTAATATACAGGTTCCTGGTACTTTATTAAGGATTTTTGTATCAGTGTTCCTAAGGGATACTGGTCTACAGTTTTCTTTTCTTGTAGTCTCTTTTTCTGACTGTAGTAACAGGGTAGTACTGAAACCATAAAATGAATTAGGAAAGATTCCCTCCTCTTCAATTTTTCTGGAAAAGCTGAGAAGGGGTGGCATGAGTTACTCTTTAAATGTTTGGTAGAATTCACCAGTGAAGCCATCAAGTCCAAGGCTTTTGTTCTTTGTTGGGAGATTTCTGATCATTAACTCAATCTATATATAAGTTATTTTACTTAAAATATTTTAAAATGTGATTTATTGCCTATTTTTACATACCAGAATTTGTGGATAAGTTGTAAACAATGCAGTCCTTGCTAATACAGTATTTATAGATAATAGGTGCCTGTATTTTGAGAGAGTGGGATCTGGTTCCATTTTTTTCTTTTTCATGTCTGAATCTTCTAATGTTGTTGGAAGAAAAATCTTTATGGAGGGTAATCTGGAAGTTTTTATCAAATGCTTAAAATTTATTTCTATCTTCTGTAATCCACTAATTCCACTTACAACAGCCACAAAGTAATAACAAACATCTATATCTCTTTAAAAGGATTTCTTCTTGGGGTGCCTGGGTAGCTCAGTCGGTTAAGCATCCCACTTCAGTTGAGGTCATGATCATGCTGTTCATGGGGTCAAGCCCCGTGTTGGGCTCTGTACTGACAGCTCAGAGCCTAGAGTTGCTTCGGAAACTGTGTTTCCCTTTCTTTCTATGCCCCTCCCCAAGCTCATGATCTGTCTCTGTCTCTCAGACAGCACACAAATGAGCTCTAACATCATTATACTAAGTGAAGTAGCCAGACATGAAACGCCACAGGTTACATAATTCTACTTACATAAACTATTCAGAAGAGGCAAATCTGTAGTGTCAGAAGATAAATTAATGGTTGCCAAGGGCTGAGGGGAAAGGAGGGTTGAGGGATGATAGCTAAGTGATTCAAGATTTCTTTTTGGGGTGATGGAAACATTCTAAAATTGAATGTGGTAATGGTTATCCAACTCTGTAAATAGGTTAAAAATCACCAAATTGTACACTGTTAAGTGGTGAGTGTACATGCATTGTAAATGGATAGTTGTATAGTGTGTGAATCACATCTCAATAGTGTTTTACAAAAACAACTAGATCCCTTCCTTCATGTGCTTTATTCTTATTTGGTTCTCTCCATTCTGTAAGCACAGAAGTCACTATGGACATGTTTGTGGAGCTGTTTGAACTGAATTTGAGTTTGGTCCCAGAGTGTGTTTCAAATGCGAACAGCAGCCTGCATATGAACAAGCAGTCTAGACAGGACTGTCGTCCTTCCTGTCTCCCTGTCCCAGTTGAGCAGGAGACTGGACAGGGTGGAGGCTCCCATCCTGCACTGCACCAACAGATTTTCACACACATAATCATACCGTTGAGAAAATAGTCTTCACAATAGTGTTTTGACTGGTGAAAGCCACACTGAACAATGTAGAGTAGTAGGAATTTCACAAACATTTAAAAAAATAAAAATCAGAGTCACTCAAATAGCAATACCATTCAAAATAACTGAAAAAGCAAAAAATATAACTTTCCACTGATATTCTAATATTCTTTGATAGACAGACCTAATTTTTAACTGTATAAACTTGACTATACCATGACCCATCTAAAACTATGCTAGTAAGGGATTTTATTTCAACAAAAGGATGAGACTTGCCTCTGTTGGTAAGGAGGTGATTCTTAACTGGACACTGCAGGCTCACCACCAGGCAAAGCTTAGAAGCTCACTATGAGACCCAACAACCCTTCTGGAAAGGGGCTTCTATCCCTCAAATGCTATAGCGTCCATCTAACACCATTTTGTCATTCTGTAACTTCAACTAAAATTCCAGCAGATTGCTTCTTCTGAAGAAAAAGAAGCCCCTTGCTTTTTAGTTGTCTCTAGAAAGGCAATGACACCTTGGATTAAATTTCTATCAGTGAAAAGCACTTTTACACATATATTTCACACATTTTAAAAACTGGCCTTTCCTCCCCTTTCTCCCTCTGAAAAGGTTCTTTTATCTGGAATCTATGAGTATCTGAGTATACACTAGGGGCAACTAGACAGATTAGTACACACTCTTCTACTTTCAAGCGCTCTAATCATTCTCAGATGTGCAATCACACACACGCACACACACACACACACACCACGTAGAAGCTATAACAAATATAGCAAATACATTTTCTTTTGACGACAATGTAATTACAACCATAAAATAAAATTTAATGTAAAACGTATAGGCATAAATGATGCTTAAAGTATCAATTCACTTAAAGTAAAATAACTATAGCTAACAAGTTGTGGCACTAAATTACTAACAGAAACAAATCATACAGACCAGTGTTAATTTCTTTTTCTCTTTTACTATGTTCAAACTCTTAAAATACATATGTATATAAGTATAAAACATATATGACATAAATTATATTGCATATTTGTGCATATAAATATAAATATACATTTTTAGCAGCCCTAGCCTCAGCTTTGTCTTGGCAGAGAGACTATCTGAAGATCATGTGTGTCAGTTCATTTTTCTTTTAAACTCTCATGTCTAAATTCCCAGTTTTGGATTACCTGAGTACACAGCATTCTATTATCCTGCCTCAGGGCACCTTCTACTATTCATATGGCTTCACACCTTTCCTCTCTTTTGCAGTTAATATGGATCAAACATCTTTGATCACTCAAGATTTTACATAAACCTACAGGCCAGCATAATCATAACCCATCACAAGCTTTAAGTAATTTTGTTTACTTTTCAATTGCCTTCCCCAATATTTGCTCACTTTTCCTCTGCATACATTTTTATTATATTCTACTCTCTTGTTCATACTTTGATTAAAATCCTGATCTACTTGAATTTTATCACCACATCAGATGGAAAGCTTCCTGTGGTCTACTGTAATCCTGTGACCATAAAGGGCCAATCTCCTGCAACACCACAAGAAAAAAACCCTTTATGACATGACTGATTCCCTCTTAAAGACAAGTAATCATACTGTGGATGAACATTTTAAAAAATAAAACATTTGCCTTATTGTTTATCCTGCTTTTCCTTAGCACTTTTAGCAGCCTTAGATATACTGTTAGGAATAAATACATTTTAAAAGAGTACATGAGATTTATCCCAGGAATACAAGATTGATTCAGCATACAAAAAGTAATAAATATAATAATATCATATTGATAGAATAAAGGACTACCCTTTCATGGTGACACAAACTTGTAACAGAAAGAAAGTTCCTCAGTCTGATAAAGGGTGGACACAGAAAAAAACCCTCAGCAAACATCACACTTTACCTTGAAAGGCTGAGCATTCCCCTAAGATCAGGAACAAGGAAAGGATGTCTGATCTTGCCACTACTATTCAACAGTGCACTGGAAGGTCTAGCCAGAGGATAAAAGGAACCAATAAAAGGCATCCAAAATGGAAAAGAAATAAATGTTTCTCTACTTGGAGATGACATAATTTTTCATATAGAAAATTCTAAAGAACCCCCCCACACACACAAACACAAACACACACACAATAATGGAGATGATGAATTCAGCAAGCTTCAGAATATGAGATCATTGTACAAAGCTAAATTATATTTGTACATAACGGCAAAGAATAAAGACTAAGAAAACAATTCCATTTTTAATAGCATAAAAATGAAAAGACATGCCAAGAAAACTAAATACCAATAATCTTTCTGAATATCAATACAAAAACCCTCAACAAAATAGTAGCAAACTAAACTCAACAGCACATTTAAATGATTATATACCATGAAACTATGGGAGGGGGGAAACTCCCACATAATTATCTCAATAGATAAAAAAAAAGCATTAGACAAAATTCAACATCCTTTCATAATAAAAACACTCGAAACTAAGAATAGAGGGAAGTTTCTTAACATGATGTAGGACACTTACTAAAAATCTACAGATAACATACACAATGGTGACAGACAGAAATTTTTCTTCCTTAAATTAGGAAAATGATAAAAATGCCTATTTTCACTACTATCTTCAACATTGTACTACAAGTCTTAGCCAGAACAAGCAAGAAACAAAATTAAAGGCATTCAAATTGGAAATTTTAATCTTTTGGAACTTCTGCCCTTCTGACAGACTAAATGATTCTATGTAATAAAATCCCATAGAGTACACACACACACACACACACACACACACACACACAAACACACACAAACTAGGAGAGCTAATAAACTAATTCAGTAAAGTTTCAGGATATAAAATTAGTTGTGTTTCTCCATGCCAAAAATAAACAATTCAAAGGGAAATAAATAAAATAACTCTACTTATAGTACATTCTAAAAGAATAAAATACCTAGGAATATATTTAACCAAGGATATAAAAGACTTATACACTGAAAACTAAAACATACCACTGATACCATATGTTTGCACTCATAGGTCTAGCAGGAAAACAAGAGAGACCTAATGGAGAACCAGGGGGAGC